>NC_057796.1:246914299-246947727 GCF_018294505.1 Triticum aestivum
AGACCTTTTACTATGTGAGGGCAGAAAATCTAATCCTGGAGACCTTTTACTATGTGATGGCAGCAAATCTAATCCTGGACATACTCTGTTGACTTGTCCACCAGCCGCCACTTTCTATCCTTTTTTCAACCAATAATAGATATGTTCCTTATCCAGTTTGTACTGCGTTTTCCCATTATTTCCCTTTTCAACCAAGAGACCGGTTGGGTATCCGGTCTCTACTACTTTCACCATATTATTTCCTCTTTTAACAAAGCCCTAGATTCGAATGCATGAAGTAGCTTTACCTCTAATAATACTAAAAATTTAGGTGGCTTTGGAAGAGCTGATGGGAGTATAAAAAGATGCACATGCAGACACGTGGGGAGCTGGGGCAGTCGAGCAAGGCCGCTTTCAAAGAACTTATACCTGAGGGTCACCGGGATGTCGGCGGCGGCAGGTCGGATCTGCGGACAATACGGCAGGGAGGAAGAAGGGTCGGAGGACCTCCCGAGCCGGCGCTGTGTCGGAGAGAACGGCACGGGCAGAGGATCGGGCCCCTCCGGCAGCTGTGGGTTTCCTCCCTCGGCGGCGATGGCCGCATGAAGGATGCACCTTTTAGTACTCTACACACACACCGACTGAAGGGATCCGGTCGGATCTGTGACCAGCGGTGAGCAGAGAGAAAATGTCACTACCGCTGTCTTGTTTATATCTGGAGTGGATGAGAGAATGAAGAGAGCAACCCTAGTAAAGCAAGCGCTCAGGCCCTTGCGTCCATATATAGTGGAGTGGTTATCTTTTTTCTCTCAACAACAAGCATTTCAATTTGTGTACGTGGCATTAAAGAAAAGAAACTCTCTATTTAAGGTGACTACTGTACGACTCCTACTTACTACTAGTAGTACTACAGTATTGTTCACTGGTGCTCCCCGTCCCTCCATTCATTGAACAACCCCACGGGTGAATAAACATACAGTAAGTACTGTATTTATATAGAACGAACAAGCTCGAACTATTTTCGCGTAGTTAAAAGTTGAGGGCGGGGCTTTTCCCGGGCAGTACGCGCGACAGTTTTTGGGTAGGCGGTTTGACAGAGAGGTGAGGAGGGTGAGCGAGTGGGGCTGTGCGATTTGACGGCGCGTTACTGCTGGAAAGACTTGTGATATGACCACTCACTATAGTCATGAATTACTGGCGCTCCGACCGGGGTGATGCCCCCCTTCCGTTCCGGGCTCTAATCTGGTGCATGACACGTCGACCCGGATGCTGGCTCTCCCACATGTCGGAGTAGTAAGAAGGAGCAAAGAATGATGCGGTATATACTAGTACTATACTAGAGTACTACTCAGGTCGGAGGAGTGCGAACCACGGCAGCCCAGTGAACCAGCAGTGCGAACCACGGTAGCCCAGTGAACCAGCAGTAGAAAACAATGTGGTGATATGGCCATAAAAACAATGTGCTACGGTCTACACTGTAGCATGTACAGTAACACTCCTCTTTGTTTGGATCCCTGAGTTAGAGCTAGTTTGGGTTGAAATAGCCTCAAATTATCGAAACAAGAGGGGTTAGTTTGAGCTAGTTTGCTCTAACCCAGCTAAAAAAACTAGCCCAGTGGAGAGGTTCTAATTGGGTTAGTTATCCTCGGGCCCACTAAAAGAGAACTAAAAAATCTCCCCTGCCCGCACCAGATCGCTCCCCCACTCGCACGACTCCTCTCTGTTCCCCATAGGGCCGCTCGCCCTCTCTCTCCCCCAGTCGTCCTCTCCTTCCGGCCTCCGCCGCCCTACTCCGGCCGCCCTCTCCCTCCGGCCTTCGAAGGTCGCCCCGCTCCCCCTTCACCAGTCGTTTTTCTCCCTCTATCGTGCGCGGCGTCGGCGCATCTACCAGGGAGGTCGCGAGAGGGGTGAGTTTGTTCGTTCCTTCTCTGTCTCACGGCCATATCATTGATCTTGCTTGCTCTAGCGCTAATTCTGATTTGGAAAAGTAGATCCTGATCAAACTTGGTATAGATTTGTGGTGCACGCATGGAATTGTTTGATGCTGCTTGAGGAGGTAATAAACCTTTCTAGAGGCCCAAAGATTTAGGTCACCATTCTCGGTATTTCAATTTCAGGCTTGCATTATTTCTAGAGACCCAAAGATTCAGTTCACCTTTCTAGGTATTTCAATTTCAGGCTTGCATTATTTCTAGAGGCCCAAAGATTCAGTTCACCTTTCTAGGTATTTCAGTTTCAGGCTTGCATTATTTCTAGAGGCCCAAAGTCTCAGTTCACCTTTCTAGGTATTTCACTTTCAGGCTTGCATTATTTCTAGAGGCCCAAAGATTCAGTTCACCTTTCTAGGTATTTCAGTTTCAGGCTTGCATTATTTCTAGAGGCCCAAAGATTCAGTTCACCTTTCTAGGTATTTTAGTTACAGGCTTGCATTATTTCTAGAGGACCAAAGATTAAGTTCCCAGTCGGCGGCAAGCGACCCTGCTACCCATGCCGGTGTCGACCTCAACTCGCAAGGGCCGGCGTCGGAGGGGTTCCCGGGGCTTGGGCTCTACAGAGCCTTCCTCGAGAGCAACGATGGCGAGCTCCTCCCTCGGTGCGTGAGGGGCTCCGGGCTCCCTCCCTATCGTGAATGACTTCTGTGATGAGTTAGCTCATTCTTTGTTTCATGACATGTTTTTTTTTGTGAAGCTTGATTGACGACTTGTATGTTTAAGTGGGATATCTCATTTGGATGGACAAAGTAAAAATTATCATGTTTTGCTTGCTTGATTTGTATAGATGGTTCATTTATGTCAATTGTGAGCGGGAGGAGGCCACAGAAGAGCTGGCCACAACAAGAGGGTGCTTGGACCGAGGGACTTATTTTAGTCTGACTAAAAATAGTCTCTTTAAGAGGCTAAAGTTCCAAGCACCCCTGACTAAAGGGGGGCTAGAACTAGTCTTGAGACTAAAAAATTTTAGTCAGGGGTACCCCTACTAAAATGTGGATTAGTCATCTCTCTCCTCATTTAACTCATCTCCTTTAACACAGGCGAGTTCTAGATTGGAGGGTTTGGAGGATAATAAATGCTCATTAACTTGATTTTAGGCTCTTTAGTATTTGGATCCAAGTATGGGTGAGGCTAGCAAGTTTTAGTCCCACTACTTTTAGTCATGGAACTAAAACGTATCCAAGCACCCTCCAAATTCGGCAGGAAATAGGGTCCAAAGTAGTCAAATGATTGAGATAGAGCATTTATTGTCAATCTAACCCTGCCACCCATACACCTCTTTGGTTTAGAGCTAGTTCAGGGTTAGAATCTAACTCTAACCTCTAACTGAGTTAAAGTTCTCCTCGTCTCGGTTCATCGCCATCATAGTTTCCCCATTCCTATGTTTTCAGTATCCTGCGAATCAAAGAGGCCCTTTTTTTGCGGGAAAAATCAAAGAGGCCCTTAGACTGGTTTCGGTCCGATCATTTTTTATAAACGTGTTATGTCGAAAATTTAATGAACGTGCTCCGGTTTCCACGAAAATAATCCGGTTTCATGTAGTAATTCATTCATTTATTTATTCTTCTGCGGGCGGTTTGCATGTAATTCGTGAGGTCTGAAATGTAAAGTACCCCGGCATATGCTCCGAGTCGTGCATGCACTACGACCCAGATACTCTATGTCCCACATGTCGGCGAATGGGAGCACGTGGAAATAGCCTAGGAGTACATATAGGAGGATAAATGTGTGAAATAATATGTACTGTGAAGCATAGCCGCGGTTCGAAAAGGAGACCTAAAGTGATGACAGCTATAGGTCGCACGCACCCAACTAGTGGTACTAGACATACGACTAATTTTTCCCTAAAAAAAGGAGGCACGACTGCTCAGTACTCCTATAGTATAAACACGAGTCCCATCTGACAACAGCGTCCGTGCTACAGCTAGCTCTCCTCCCTCGTTTCTCTCTTCTAATTCTAAACTCGGCCGACGCCCGGTGGGCGGGGTGGGTTTGCTCAACTGCGGCCCCACCTCACAGTGAAAACGTTACGACTGGAATAAAAATGCCATATACTCCCTCCGTTCATAAATATAAACCTTTTTAGATACTATTTCAAATGGAATACAGCATACAGATGTATGTAGACATAGTTTAGAGTGTAGATTCACTCATTTTGCTCCGTATGTAGTAGTCACTTGCTGGAATCTTTAGAAATACTTATATTTGGGAACGGAGGGAGTACTATACTAATAAAACATTAAGGCCACAAGGCGATGCAGTGCTGGTTACAGGAGGCAAGAAGAGATGCATCCATCGACGACGTCCACCTCCTCGACTCAGGGCGCCGGCCCACCGAACGGCGCCTAAGTAGCAGCGGCTTTTGTGGCCAGGTCGACGTGCTTCTGAACAATGGCGTCCAAAGATTCCAGCCGCTAGAAGAAGGCCAACGTCTTTCTGTCCTCGCTTGCCTTGTAGTGGCCTATGTAGACGATTTCCTCGTAGACGTGGATGTGCAGGTTGACGGTTTCTTGCATGGCGAGGCGCTGCGCGGCGAGCGCGGCCTCGAGGTGCACATTCTTCGTCGCGACCTCCGGCACCTACAGGGCCACCAGGGCTTGAAAGAGTTCGTCACCATGGAGGCCGATGAGGGTGGCAGGCAATGAGGAGCATCGGCGCGCGGGCTGGAGCAGTACGGCAAGGTCGTCCGCGCGCTTCTTGACGGCGGTGAACTTGCGGATGGAGTTGACCATCATGTTATCCATGCGAGAGGCGAAGCCGGCGTCGGCGAGGGCTACGATGCCTGCGGTCGCCAGCACCGTCTGAAAACACTGCGCGGTGCGGGGCCGCAGGCCGGCGCCTTGGATGATTTGGCACAGCCAACTGCCGCTCGCGTCCAACGCCTCCATAGGTGCTTGTGGCTTCTGGTCACTTGGTCTTGGATTGGAGTGAGCAGTGTTGCGCAGAGACTTGGGAGTAGATGGATTGGAGTGGTGGGGCGCCTTTATTATATGAGAGTCCAACTGTGTTGCATTCACATCGTGCTGGCTCTATTCGGCTTCTCCAATTAATTCCCTCTGCATGTAATTGAGGATGCGTCATTGACCGTTCAACGTCTCGAGAACCGCTACCCTCTCCCTCCTTGGCATTCAAGCACCTATGGACCCGTCGACGACGAGGTGCCTATGGTGACTTCGTAAATTTCAAGATGATAGTGACGTGCGTGTGTGCGTTCATAGGGGTGAGTGTATGCGCGTGTATATGAGCGCTTGCGTCTGTACTGTGTAAAAAAACGTAAATGCATGTCAAAGAGAGACTAGTCAGTATACTCAATATTGTGCACCTCGGAGAGGAAAACGATAGAACTAGTACGTATTTATTTACAGTGCAGATTCACTCATTTTGCTCCATATGTACTCCGTCTCGATGTAGTCTAGTCACTTGTTGAAATCTCTAGAAGGGCAAATACTCCTTTCTGGTTTACAGGGCTATACTAGCAAGTAGTTGTACGTACTAGTACAATAGTGGGCTCACATAGCAATTTTGTCTCATGCAAGAGCCTGGCTATATGCGTGGCCCAATGTTCGCAACTGCAACGTTCGGTTTGCGCTTGGCTCTTCGGCTCTTCAAGAAGACGAACAATGATGTTACTACTACTGCTTCTACAGTGTCGAATCCACTACTGCATGTCCGTCCACCTTGAGCAGGACGGATAGCTTGTTGTAGAAGTACTACTAAGAAAAAGCCTGTCCTCGTTTGCGAGCAACCGCGCGCATGGGTGAGGGAGAAGGCGTGTAGTAAAATCAAGCTTCTCCTCGTTGTACGAGTTGACGCGACACATCATAGCACTGGCCCCACATGCTTGCCTCTAGACTTGGCTAAAAGACCCGCAGTGTACAATATATTTGCTGCAACCTCTAACATTTACCCACCACAAATTAAAATATATGTGGCCGTATGCATCGTTATGATGCAGAGGCCGGGGAGTCCCCCCTTTTCGAAAAAAACAAATTAAAATATATATTCCTGTCTTGACCAGATGAGCGTGCAAACTACAATCACCAGGGTGTTAGGTAGGGCCAGAAGACTATTTTTTTTAAAACTTCAAGACGGCCACATAGCATGGAGCCGACCCCAACGATGTTAAGCTTACAGGCACGGTACACGCTATCCTAGACTACTCTACACATGGAACTGCCCCACGAGTGTCCGGGCTGCGCTTGGCTATTTGCCTCTTCGGGAAGCCGAACAATGATGGAGTACTACTGCACTGGAGGAGTACTACAGTATGCTTCTGGCCATCTGACACCGATTGAACTGCTGCATGTCCAGTGCGGGAGGGAGAGCGTGTAGCAAAAGCTTCTCCTAGTCTTGCCAGCCACCACGCTCATGGGCGAGGGAGGGACGCTCCTGCCTTTGCGTGTACGACAGGTGGGCCCGACAGGTGTGTGGCCAACCTGTCATATAGCCAAAGGCAGGTGCAGTTAAGTCCACGAGGGAGAGGATAATCAAACTTCTCGTTGATGTACGAGTTGACGCGACACATCAAAGCACTGCATTCAATATATTTCAATAATTTGCGTTTACCGATGCATTAATTACAACGCATGCATGCCGTGAGTCTCCTTTTGATACTTGCATGTGTTGATTTAATGCACCTTGAAGTAGTATAAAATATGTGACGGTAAAGCTTTGTAATACCCCGGCCCAAGTCGAGAGATGGTTGTGCACGAGGAGGGCAAGATCATGCAGACCAAACAGGACCCGACGATGGAGCTCTCTATGGTCTCGATGGACCTCACCGTGCTCCACTGCCCCTTGTGCCTCCGCCCCTTGACGCCTCCAGTGTATGAGGTTCGAATACACCTCGTCCGTTCGGCTGATTGAGCAAGGTGCAGGTTTCTTGATTGATGTGTTGTTCGATTGATTTCTGCAGTGCAAGGGAGGGCACCTGGCCTGCGCGGACTGCCACGTCGAGCGCCCCAGGAACCAGCGGCAGTGCCAGAAGTGCAAGCGCGGCGGTGGCTTCGACGTGCGGAACACGGCGGTGGACTCTATCCTTTCGTCGGTGAGGGTGGAGTGCTCGCATGAAGGCTGTGGGCTCTACGTCACTTACCACAAGCTCGCCGATCACCAAAGCGTGTGTCCGCTTGCGCCCTGCAAATGCCCCGTGCCCGTCTGCGGCTACGAAGGCCCGCCACTGGTGCTCTACCACCACATCAGCACCGCGCATCCCATGCCCGTGCACAGGATCCAGTACGGCAAGGTGCTCCAGCTGCAAGTGCCACTTTCGGAGCCACGACTCTTGCTGTTCGTGGAGGAGGACCGCCGCGCGTTTTTCTTGGTCGGCGGCGTGCTCGACATCGGCGCGCCTATCACCGTGTCGGTCGTCTGCATCAGAGCAGGGCGTCCCCACTGCCGCACTACGTGGCCAAGATGTGGGCGAACGGCCCACCGGGGGAGTCCAAAGGCACGACTGACGCCGTCAAGGTGGAAATGGAGGTGACAAGCAGCAAGGATCCCGGCAACGTCGATGTGCAGAAGCTGACCTTCTTGACAGTTCCGCCCAAGCTGCTGGCCGGGGCTAAGCTTGTGTCCCTCCACATTCAGATTGACAAGCTCACGTCCTAAATGTTTCTACAGTGCCTTCTGTTTATCTTAGTAATATGCTATTATAGGGATTACCTTGGTCTACTTTAGCTTAAGAAATGGTGGGTTTTGGTGGCGATGCAGCAATTACTTCGACATCAGATCAGTAATTTCCAACAGTCGAATGGATATTTTGTGTCTGTTGGATATAAAGTTCCTTTGGGTAAGAAGTACTACTTGTCATCAAAATGGATAAAAGGAGATGTATGTAGACGTATTTTAGTTCTAGATACGTCCCTTTTTATCCATTTTGATGACAAGCACTCCCTCCGTTCCACAATACTGCCTTCCATTTGTCAAAATATAGATGTATCTAGACATGTTTTAGTATATAGGTACATCCATGATAGAGCCAATCGGATGGTTGAGAACACTACAATTCGTAGCTACAGATGCGTGTGTGACTCCCAGATGCAGAGGCTGGGGGTCATCATCCTCCTTTTCGAGAAAAAACAGACGCGTGTGTGAGAGCTCGCCACGCGGCTATTCCTGTCGAACGCCCCATTAACCGTAAGATATGTATACGACGGTGCCAGTTATTGCACGTACATAGCAGTACTCCCTCCTTTCCGGTTTATAGGGCTTAATTCAAAAATCTCACCAACCAAGATGGTGAGTGGTGGAATATTTTTTGTAGTTTGCAAAAGCACCTAATTAATGCTCTTGTTTTTCTCAAAAAATTATGTTTATCAATGCACTAATTGCAATGCATGCATGCATAAAGTACATGCATTGGTCAATTTTCTCTTAATACTTGCATGCAATAATTTAATGCACCTTGGAATCTGAACATGTGTTGGGGAACAACCAAATTGAGCCTTATAAAATGGAAAAACTAAAATTTTGAGATAAGCCCTATAAAACCGGAAAGGAGGGAGTAGAAAAAGAATTACTCCATCCGGGAATAGTGCCGCACTTCGAAACTAGAACCGTCAATAAATTTAGAGCTTGCGTCTCGTCACATTCCAAATTACACCTCGCTATATTGAATTGCAAACCTGTTCACACCGATCACAACCTAAATGGTTTCCCACTTAGGAGCGTATTAGTACCACGCTATATTGAATTGCAAACCTGTTCACACCGATCACAACCTAAACGGTTTCCCACTTAGGAGTGTATTAGTACTCGGTTATAAATACTAGTATGCCAAGATGACTGCACATTCCTCCTCAACTCTTCATCCACAAAAACAAACAAGTCATTCAGCATCCTTCCCTTGCGTCTGCCATGGCCAGCGTGAGTTCTGGGTCGAGAGATTGCCACCAGGGAGAGGCGAGCATGGAAGCGGAAGCACGAGAGATGTCCCGCCTCGCTGCGAGAGCAGCCGACATGTCCCGCCGCGCGGAAGTAGCAGCACAGAGGTCCCGCCGCGCCGCTGAAGCAGCACGGAGGTCCCGCCGTGCCGTCGATGTAGCAGACTGGTCCGGCCGCGCTGCAGAAGTAGCAGAGATGTCCCGCCGTGCCACGAATGCAGCAGAGATGTCCCGCCGCACCGCGGTGGCCTGGGAAAATTTCTTGCGGGTAGGCGACGACTGTTACAGGTGCATGCATGCGATCGTCCATAGCCAGATGGATCAGATCTTCGGGTGGGCGAGGTTGCAGGACGACATGAAAGCCTCGTTTGAACAGGCTACCGGCGTCATCCGGCAACTAAGGGAGGGCAATGAGAGGCTCCGGGCCAAGCGCGACCTGCTGAGGGAGAAGATCGTCCGAAGTGCAGACCAGCAGGAGGAGACCAGTGCCTTGTTGCAGAGGATCGGCATCATAGTCAAGAAACTTATGGACGAGAATGACATGCTCCGCAACGAGCGCCAAAGGCTGGTGGAGGAATCCGTGGATGTTCTCAAGCAGCGTCATGAGGACACAAAAGAGCTCATCGCCGCTCACCGTAGAGACTAGTTCCCGCGGCCTGCAGTAACACATCAAGAAAGTAGAGATCAGCGAGCCATATCCTTGTCTTCCTTCTTCTTTTTCCCTTGTGTATTTCGGGCATAGCCGCATGTGGCTTTTTTAGTTATCTTTCTAATTATTTAAGACAATTAATCGTCCTTATCTTTCTGTGGAAGATCAATGTTGCGACGCTGGAATGAAGAAAACTCTTGCTGTGGCGACCCTGGCGTTACTGTTCTTCTAGTTGCTGATGGGCTTCCTTCAGTTTCCTGGTTTATTTTGATGTAATAATTGGTTTAGGATGTGGATTGTGTCGTCGGTTGTGAAATGTTGGGTTCTAGCATGGATGTTTGGCCTTTGTTGGCCTCTTGGGATGTTGCGATTTCAATCTGGTAGCTTTTAGTCCTTCGTGTTAGGCTGGAGTTGTGCTGAACTTCTTGTGAATTGTGGTGGTTTTCAGTAATGAAAATCGGAAGGGGCGATCCCTTCTTTGATCAAAAAATAATTAATCGTCCTTATATATTCATCAGTCTTGCTATAAGTCGCAGTAGAAGCTATATAGGTCCGTCGGATCTTACATCAAGATCCGTGCTTTCAGATTTTCTTTTTTCTCTTTTAAATCTCAGTCGAGTGAGACATAGCCACGCCATTAAACAGAGGCTCGGGCACCATTAATGGACACCTTGGGAGTGAGGTGGACGGCAGATGAAGGTCAAAGGGCTCTCCTCCCGATAAGCACGCGCAGGGTCCTGATCGCACGCCTCTCGTACTCAAATAGCTACCCTGCACGACGCCTCCTAGCTAATAAAAAATGGGGACGCGTGGCGGCACGTAAATGGTACTAGTAAGTAGAACGCCCATGGTTTCAATAATACTTGTGTTTCCGATTGTAACGTGACAGCACTTGTTCCAAAATGACTTTGTTCATTGTTAATGTGTGCGCCTTCGCAAATCGGACTGCAAATTTACCACAGCATGTTGGTGCCATGTCATGGCACCAAGCCAAGTTTCATTATTTTCATGCGTGTTTTGGATTTACAGGAATTAAAAAACTAAGTTTCTCAATGTTTCCAACCCAGCCACGACGCCCAGAATTTTGAATTTCATTCCCATTTCTTGCATGGAACCTAGAAATTTACTCGAGGACACACATGTGATTTTTCAACCAGCTTTGGTGCACTGGAACATGTGCTTGTATTTCAAATTTGAATTATGCACACAAAGGTGACACGTTCCCTCCCAGAACCACGAGCCTTCTTGAGAGAAGCTCCGATTTGCAAGAAGCTTATACCAAAATTTGTTACTATTCGGCCAAATTTTTTTTACCATGGCATGGTACTACCATGACATGACACCATGCCAAGTTTCATGATTTTAAAACCAAGTTTCTCAATGTTCTCGACCGAGCCACGATGCCCAGATGTTTGAATTTTATTCTCATTTTGTGCATGGGACCTACTCCCTCCTTGCATCTATATAGGGCTTAATGTGTTTTTCAAGACAGCCTTTGACTATTGACAAGATTAATAGCACATGATATGTATACTATGAAAATTATATTATTGGAAGCTCCTTTGACATACAAATTTGAAGGTATGCTTTGTGTAAGTTGCATGTCATATATTATTGCTCTAACGTTTGGTCAAAGTTAGCCTCGAAAAACGCATTAGGATCTATATAGATGGAAGGAGGGAGTAGAAATTCACCCGAGGACACAAATGTGATTTTTCAACCAACTTTGGTGCACGGGAGCATGTGCTTATAGTTCAAATTTGAATTATGCACATTAAATGACCAAAAACTCAATTAATGTGTAAATAAGGCCAAACGAAGCCAGAATAATTCCTAAATTTAACATAGCACTCATGTAGTTCTATGTTTCCTTTGTAAATAAACTAATGGGGGACAATGTATATCATTTCGCACTCAAAGGTGGCACGTTCCCTCTCAGAACCACGAGCCTTCTTGAGAGAAGCTTCGGTGTGCAAGAACCTTATACCAAAATCTATTCCTATTCGGCCAATTTTTTTACCACAACATGGTAGTACCATGACATGACATCCATGCCAAGTTTCATGATTTTCAGACGTGTTTTGGATTTACATGAATTTTAAAACCAAGTTTCTCAATGTTCTCGGCCGAGCCACGATGCCCAGATGTTTTAATTTTATTCTCATTTCTTGCATGGGACCTAGAAATTCACCCGAGGACACAAATGTGATTTTTCAACCAACTTTGGTGCACGAGAGCATGTGCTTGTAGTTCAAATTTGACTTATGCACATTAAATGACCAGAAACTCAATTAATGTATAAAAAATGACAAACGAACCCGAAATAATTCCAAAATTTAACAGGGCACCAATGTAGTTCTATGTTGCCTTTGTTAAGAAACTCAAGGGGGGGCAGCGTATATCGTTTCACACTCCAAGGTGGCACGTTCCCTCTGAGAACCACGAGCTTCCAAATTGGCCCAACTTTTTACCACAACATGTTAGTGCCATGACATGACACCATGCCAAGTTTCATGATTTCCAGGTGAGTTTTGGATTTACATGAATTTAAAATCAAAGTTTCTCGATGTTCTCGGCCGAGTCATGACGCCCAGATGTTTGAATTTCATTCTCATTTCTTCCATGGGACCTAGAAATTCAACCAAGGACACACATGTGATTTTTCAACCCACTTTGGTGCACCGGAGCATGTGCATGCAATTCATATTTAGATTATGCACATTAAAAGTCCAGAAACTCAATTAATGTATAAAAAGCCAAATGAACCCGTAATAATTCCAAAATTTAACAGGGCACTCATATAGTTCTATGTTGCCTCTGTAAATAAAATCAGGGGGGAGGCAGCGTATTTCATTTCGCACACAAAGGTGACACGTTCCCTCTCGGAACCACGAGGCTTGTTGAGAGAATCTCCGGTTTTGCAAGAGGCTTATACCAAAACTTGTCCCAATTCAGCCAAAAATTATACGTATGAAAACAGGGTTTTGATTATCCCAAACATCTCGCTACCTAGACCAATCATGTACTATGATTTGAATTCAACATAAAATGGATACAAATATTTGAATTGGAGAGCGTATGGTACATCTAGTTCATAGTGAAATATGATTACTGCTATATGTATGTTTTTTGTTATCAAGATAATATTTAAATTATTGTATAACTTGACAACAATCGTATTCAAATAAGGAAAATTGATTCAAATTTAGCCCATATGGTAGACGACAATATATATGTTCACATGGTGGAGTAAAATGATCATATATGATGGAAGATCAAAATGTACGACTACATCAATTATAAACCGCAAGGTCACCTAACGATATATTCGAATTCAACATAACGTGGATTCAAAAATTGAAATTCGAGATCATGGCATCTGTAATCATATAAAAAGGGACATTACTCTTTCTTTGGTGGGAATTGATTTGTTTTTTGTTGTTGTTGAGGGAAGTGCGAATCGATTTGGTACTGTGCAGGGTAATCTTGTTCTCCCGATTTTTTTACATTTTTCTTGTAGTTTTTTCAATGGCATCTATAGCAATATAGTAAAAGGGGACATGACTCTCTTGTGTCTTGTATGAATTGTTTTTTTACACCTTAAGTTTGTTCTGCCGAACAAGGAATCCACACCTTGTTATCCCGAAATTTTCAAGCTCGAGTATCTTTTGTCTCACCTGCTTTGAAACTCCCGCTTCTTCAACCCGCGCCGCGCCTTGTTATCCCGAAATTTGGACGCGCGCGAGAACTCCCTCCTCATCCAAAATCGCTCCCACAGCCCAGACACGCGAAATCCCCCTTCTACCCCTCAGCCGGAAATGAAGCTCCACGTCGCGGTGTCAAAACCGGTGGGGGTACGCTGGTAACTTACCCTACATTTCGGACAAGCGCGTCCCTCAGCTTGGCTCCCCCTCCCCCTTCGCCCCCCATTCATACACCAAGGCCGTCAAAACCCGCGAAACCCCACGCTCCTCCGTCGGCCTCCCGACTGCCACCCAGCCAGAGACTCTTCCCCGACTACGTCGTCCACCGCAACGGCTCGCCGTACCTCATCCACCGCACCGGATGAGGATCCGTTGTCGATCTCGTCGTCCCGCCGGATCAGCCGCCCCGTCCTCCTGCTCCAAGGAGCTTCCCCGACGTTCGCCTCGTCTATCACGCCACCTCAATCCCTACAGCACCGTCTTGACCTGCCCCACCGGAACCGCAGCACTCTCACCAATTCCTCTGATCAAGCCGAGGCCAACTCGGCGCCACCAAGGAGGTTCTGCACTCACCGCTGCATTTTATCTTTTATTCGATCTCACGGGGCTGCCGGTGCTCGATACTGAGCAGACATGGCGTGTCTCCATCGACGGCGCCGTCGCCGGCCACAACATCCACGGTGTCTCTCCCCCATGTCGTTGCTTCCTCGGCGGCGACTTCCACAACGGCCTTAGCTGCAGCTGCTCCGGCTCTCGCTCGCGCTGCGGCTCTGTTCTTACTGTCGGTCGCGCTGCTGCACTGCTCCTGCTTTCGTTTATGCTGCTGCTCTGCTCTTGCTCTCGCTTGCGCTGCTGCTGCTGCACGACCTCCGGCAGCTACAGGAGTTGCTGCTTTAGCACTCGCTCGTGGTGCTACTGCACGACTTGCTCTCTGCTAGTGTGTTCCCTGCTCGAGCGTCTGTTGATTTATATCACCGCTTCTCTGCTACTAGTGCTTGAACGCCATAAACATCTATTGCAATGCTCTGTTACTAGTTCAATCAGTTTCGACAGTAAAATTCAGTTTCGACTATGAAGTTCATTTTCTTCAGTTAAGTTCAGAGTGAACAGTACTTACAGCATCTGTCGGAGCGGCCGTGGCACGGCTGATGCGTTTTACATCTAGCACTTTTTGGTGATGTATTTTACATCATCTATTGCAGATGATATTAGGGTCCCACTTCAGATTAACGTTGTCTGTCTTGTCATGCTTCAGCCTCGTCACCGTACACCTTAGCGGAGCTGCTCCAACGACGGAACCATCCATCACAGCGGAGCAGTACCCTCGGCGTCGTTTCCAGAGGCCTCGGATCTTCTTCCCCGCCTCCGACAGTCACACCAGCATCATCACCATCCTCCACGTCCAACCCAATGATGCTGATGTCCACAAGGCTATGCCAAAGAGGTTGTACACTCGTCGCATCAGTTTCTTTCTCCATTCCTCTGTTCTTCCAAGTCATGTGAGCCAAACACCCAGGTTGACTGAAATCCTATGTTTCCAAATGCTTTGTTTTGCACGTGCATTCCTATCCTATTCCTATGTTTTTCCTGTCCCTGCATTTATAGAATCCTCCAATTCTAAGGAGCCCTTACAGATTTACTTCATTTTCAGATAGGCGTCAAAGAAAACTCTGTGTGTTATGTCCTGCTCTTGCCATGCCGTCATCCACCCCACGTGAGGTGCACCATCGACAGAAGCGTTCACTGCAGCAAAGATCCCCCTGCAGACTTCCTTTCGCCGCCTCAAATCATCTTCCCCGTTGCCGGCAACCACGCGAACTGCATTACCATCATCGACTGAGCAGATGAACCTGAGGACTACACAGTTCCGGAAGAGAGGTCGCAGTCTTTCGTGTTTGCTTACGTTATACATCGGTTATTATTACCTGCTACTTTATCGTTCAATCTTGAGTTTTGAATTGCCCATGGGTCTCATATCGAGCCAGCAATGAATAGTATCTGTCTACTATCTGGTTCATCTGGGGTCCTCTATGTGGTTCATGTTGGGTGGGCAACAAACAATAGATGATCCATTGTCTATCTTTTTAAACTGAAGCTATAATCTACCTGCTATCATTAGTTTTGGATCCATCCACTCGTTTGCTAGCATCAGTCTTAATTTTTGCATGCACCCCTTAGGCCTTACAAAATCTAACTATTTTTTTATTAAGCATGTCAGATATTGTACACAATCGTACTGAACATGTAGAGAAAAAGAGAAGACCGTTGCGTGCGAATATAATGTCATGCAGACGCCACTCCATGGTGGGCGAAGTGCCCCCCTCCTGCATTTCCAAATTGTATTCCAGAGGAAGATAATTATTCAGATGGAGATTCAGAAGGAGCCGACCACGCCTGTTTACCACCTGAGGTGTTTGCTCTAACCTGGCATGCTGATGTTGGTCATATCATGCATATGGCGCCTTGCATTGCTTACATTATACATCTTATATGTCATCAGCTTAGTTTAGATTTGCTTTGTGTGAATGCCACCTATTTGGTTTCTATATCATATTCCCACCATTCCTAAATATTTGTCTTTTTAGAGATTTCAACAAGTGACTACATACGGAACAAAATGAGTGAATCTACACTCTAAAATATGTCTATATACATCCATATGTGGTAGTCCATTTGAAATCTCTAAAAAGACAAATATTTAGGAACGGAGGAAGTATATGGGAATTATGCAATGCCATCTTCTTTAGCCAGGCATCATATACGTGAATCATGCAATGGCATCCTGTTTAGCCAGTCATCGTATATGTGAATTGTATTGTGCCATATTTTTTCCATAATGTATTCCATTTGTCAACAATGTTTATACATTCATCTACTCTTCCTGTGCATCAGCCATTTGAGTCGGTCATGGGAAAATCTGGAGTGAAAACAAGGTCTTCTGAGCAGTCAGTGCTACCTATCGATGCAGATTTCTTGCTGGTTACAGATAGCTCCTCAGAGGAGGATTCATAGAGAGATGACCAGTCATATCCCCCCCCCGAGGTGCATGCTCTAACTTGGCTGGGTTATATTACTCATATCATGCATATGGTGTCTTGCATTGCCATGCCATCTGCTTAGATTAGACATGCTTTGTGTGAATGCCTCCTGTTTGCTTTCTATATCAGATATGTGAATTATGCAATGCCATGTTTTTCAGCCAGTTATCATATATGTGAATTATGCACCGCCATGGAGCCAGGCATCATATATGTGAATTATCTCATGCCATCTTTTTTTAATTACGTATTCCATTTGTCGACAATCTGTGTATATTGAACTACTCTTCATGTGTATCAGCCATTTGAGCCGGTTATGGAAAAATCTGGAGTGAAAACAAGGTCTTCAGAGCAGGCAATGGTACCTGTTGAAGCATATATCTCGATGGTTATAGGGAGCTCCTCGGAGGAGGATTCAGAGACAGATGACCAGTCCTATATCCCACCTGAGGTGTATGCTCTAAGTTGCAATGTTTATATTTCTCATATGATGCATATGGTGTCTTGCATTGCTTAGTTTAGACATCATATGCACAATATTGAATTCTATCTGCTTAGTTTAGAGATCATACATGCGAGTGCCAGCTGCTTAGTATATGAATCAATTATGTCAATTATATCATGCCATCTTGTATAGTTAGACAACATGTATGTGAATTATTTCATCCCAACCTATTTTAGAAAGACATCATATAGTTTTGTAATGTCGTCCTGTTTAGGTACTCATCATATGTTGAATTATGCCATTATATCCTGTTAGGTTATCCATCATATATCTGAAACTGTGTCATGCTATCCTGTTTAGTTAGGCATCATATATGTGAAATTGTGTCATGCTGTCCTGTTTGGTTAGACAACATATATGTGAATTACCACATCTGTCTATCATACAATGTCTGTACGTTCAATTTCTTTTCTTGTTTATCAGCCATTTGAATTGGAGGGGGTGATGGCAGTATCTAAGGGAGCAAAAACCCGTTCTTCACAAAAGACAGTGCTACCCGTCGATGCAGATAGAACCATGGTTGTACTGGCCCACAAACTAGCCCCACCACACATAATCGAGACTCTTCCAGATTGCACACTTACACCGTTGGGCAGAGAACCAGCTACAACCCATCTAACCGCAACCCCAGCGGATAGTAACCCACTTATAGTTGACAAAGCACCATGTCCACCATAGAGTACCCCCACACGAGCAGTTTGTAAAGCTACTATAGTGCCCAAAGCACGGAGACCACCACAGCTAACCCAAAGTCCACGTTTAAAGCAGAAGAGCAACTGTTCTCAGGTCAGATTCCGTAGCTATGGTCCATACTCCTTTGCTGTTGCATCACTGTATTTACTCATACCAACTACTTTCGAATTTGAAGGATCCAATTGAAACTCCAATGGCGCAACAGGTATGTTTTAAACCTATTTCTTTAACTGGATTGCTGTTATAACTTCTTGCTCTATGTTGATTTCAGTTTAAGTTGTATAAACAGTTATGTTCTCATGTGATGCACATTACAAGTGTTGCCAATGCTATGTAGTTTCTCACACTTATATTCTGTCTATGCTGCTGTGTCTTAAAAATATATGAGTTGAACTGTGTCTCTATCTTGATTAGGGAATATAAACTAGAATGATATGGACAATACAGTGACCATAGTACATAGATATATGTTTGTTTCATGTTGTTATCCTGTCCACCTTACTACTGAACCAGTTTACCAAAATGAGTTTCGTATACTACAAGCTAAACCTGTGATGTGTCTGCTTGTTTCTCTTGTAGTATGCAAACAGAATATTGGAGAAGAGCACCCCACTATGCAATGGTAGAGAAAGTAATGCAGATAAGGTTGAAGATAGTGAGACAACCCTGTTGGTCTCCAAGAAAGGTGATAAAAATGATCTTGTAGACAGTGAGAAAACCCCATAGTCCTGCGTTGATGTAGTGTTCGAGTTACTGGCCAGTACCACTGGCACAAGCTCTTCGAACTCGCTGCCTGAATCACTTCGGCTTCTTCAGTCTCAGCTACAAGCTGAAAGGCATCAGCCAGTTGTGCTGCGGCAAGAAGCCAAAGGACTGAGGAAGTACCTGCAGAATTCAAATGCGTACTTTCTTGTGCAACAGCAAGCGCTGGAGGATTTAAGCGCCAAACAAGAGAAAGTTAATAAGCTTGCTAAGCATCTTGCCAGCATTATGGGTACCCAGGATATTGTTTCTTGAACTCTTCTGAAGTGGTTTCAGTTCTGGACTTGTTTTGCTGCGGCGTTTATATGCTGCTTTGTTCCCTATATTTGCACTGGTGGCGAACTTTGATGCCCAGTGGATGTAATATGTGTAATAGCCGTGATAGCCTAGCATAAGTTGCTTGCTTATTTATTTCCTTGTTGTCTTGTTTATTTGTTTGCTTGTAGTCAGTGCAGTTCTTTTTCCGCGGTTTGCTAGTGGCTGCAATAACCTATTTTTTAAAACTAGGCCACAATAACCATGGGCTAATATTTACTGTAGTGACACTGGGCCTCCTACGGGCCGTAGAAACAGTGGGCCTTCTACGGGCCATAGAAACAGTAGGCCTTCTATGGGCCGTAGAAACAATGGGCCTTCTACGGGCCGTAGAAACAATGGGCCTTCTACGGGCCGTATCATCAATGGGCCTTATACGGGCCGTATGATTGATTGGCCAAGCATGGGCCAATAACAGGCTGCATTATGGTCGTAAACGGGCTAGAGTTGGAATCGCCCGTTCATGGGCCGACCATAACGGGCCATCGTTAATAGGCTGTATTTGATGACGCTATGAAAACGGCCCAACGTATTAACGGACCACAAACGGGCCGACTGTAACCACGGGCTGAATTTGGCCCACAAGCAGAAAATGACAGTAACGGACCGTAAGTAAACGAATGCTGGAAATGAGCCCAAGAATAAATGGGCTCTGAGAAGGCCGAAAGATAACATGGGCTGGAAACGACCCAACAAAATAACGGGCTGTTAATGGGTATAAAGTGATACACTGTTCATTACGGGCCAGTTTCACCACGGGCCGTTAATGGGTGTAAAGTGATACACTGTTCATTACGGGCCAGTTTCACCATGGGCCGTTAATGGGTGTAAAGTGATACACTGTTCATTATGGGCCAGTTTCACCACGGGCCGTTAATAGGCCAAGAGTTACATAGGGCCTCATATGGGCTGAAAGACGTCATGGGCCATACATGGGCCAGAAGTGAAAATGGGCTGGAATCATATTGGATGGCCCAGATGACGCTACTGGGCCTAATTCGGATAGGGCGTAACGGGCCTTGGGTTAGCGGGCTATAAATGGGCTATATGCGAACAGGCCATTAACAGGCTTTCCATGGGCCGGCCCGCCACCTTTTGACTAAGTCAAACAGGCCGGCCTTTTCACAGGAATGGGCCTCCGTTGGGCCGTGCCATGTGTCGACGTATCATAGCCGCCTTCCGTCCAATGAGTGGATAACATCTGTCCCAACGTTGAGCCGACACGTGTTTCCTCCAGCCAATGATGATTTTACACGTGGAAAATCCCCATTGGTCGGGGCTGTTAACGGGTTATCGGATCCAAAACCCGACCCGATAGCTTAACGGCGTTCCGTTACGGTGGATGCCACATGTCGGTCACCCTTGACGAAAGCACTTCTGTGATGCGCGATTTATCGTCATGGAAGTGGACTTCCGTGATGATAATTTTGGCATTGTCATGGAACACTTCTACGACAACACAGGTATGACTATCTTGATTCTGTCATAAATTTGTCATGGATGTACATGCATGACAGAAAACGCGACCTACTGTGACAAACACGTATCATCACGGAAGTGTATTTTTTTAAGTGGGGGGGGGGGGCGCCCCCTTGCCTTTCCCCTCTCCCACTCCTTCCTTTCCCCTCCTAGTGGGACTAGGAAAGGGGAGTCCTACTCCCACTAGGAGGAGGTCTCCTCCTCCTGGCGCACCCTCGTAGGGCTGGCCGGCCTCCCCCTTGCTCCTCTATATTCGGGGGTAGGGGGCACCCCATGACACACAAGTTGATCAGTTGATCTTTTAGCCGTGTGCGGTGCCCCCTCCACCATAATCCACCTCGGTCATATCGTAGCGGTGCTTAGGTGAAGCCCTGCGTTGGTAGCATCATCATCACCGTCATCACGCCGTCGTGCTGACGGAACTCTCCCGCGAAGCTCTGCTGGATCGTGAGTTCGTGGGGCGTCACCAAGCTGAACGTGTGCTGAACTCGGAGGTGTCGTGCATTTGATACTTGGATCGGTCGGATCGTGAAGATGTACGACTACATCAACCGCATTGTCATAACGCTTCCGCTTACGGTCTACGAGGGTACGTAGACGACACTCGCCCCTCTCATTGCTATGCATCACCATGATCTTGCGTGTGCGTAGGATTTTTTTTGAAATTACTACATTCCCCATTAGTGGCATCCGAGCCAGGTTTATGCTTAGATGTTATATGCACGAGTAGAACACAAGTGAGTTGTGGGCGATACTAGTCATACTGCTTACCAGCATGTCACAAATTGATTCGGCGGTATTGTTGGATGAAGCGGCCCGGACCGACATTACGCATACGCTTACGCGAGACTGGTTCTACCGACGTGCTTCGCACACAGGTGGCTGGCGGGTGTCTTTTTCTCCAACTTTAGTTGAATCGAGTGTGGCTACACCCGGTCCTTGTGAAGGTTAAAACAGCACATACTTGACAAAATATCGTTGTGGTTTTGATGCGTAGGTAAGAACGGTTCTTGCTCAGCCCATAGCAGCCACGTAAAACTTGCAACAACAAATTAGAGGACGTCTAACTTGTTTTTGCAGGACATGTTGTGATGTGATATGGTCAAGACATGATGCTAAATTTTATTGTATGAGATGATCATGTTTTGTAACAGAGTTATCGGCAACTAGCAGAAGCCATATGGTTGTCGCTTTTATTGTATGAAATGCAATCGCCATGTAATTGCTTTACTTTATCACTAAGCGGTAGCGATAGTCATAGAAGCAATAGTTGGCGAGATGACAACGATGCTACAATGGAGATCAAGGTGTCGCGCCGGTGATGATAGCGATCATGACGGTGCTTTGGAGATGGAGATCAAAGGCACAAGATGATGATGGCCATATCATATCACTTATATTGATTGCATGTGATGTTTATCTTTTATGCATCTTATTTTGCTTAGATTGACGGTAGCATTATAAGATGATCTCTCACTAAATTTCAAGGTATAAGTGTTCTCCCTGAGTATGCACCGTTGCGAAAGTTCGTCGTGCCGAGACACCACGTGATGATCGGGTGCGATAAGCTCTACGTTCGCATACAACAGGTGCAAGCCAGTTTTGCACACGCAGAATACTCGGGTTAAACTTGACGAGCCTAGCATATGCAGATATGTCCTTGGAACACTGGAGACCGAAAGGTCGAGCGTGAATCATATAGAAGATATGATCAACATAGTGATGTTCACCATTGAAAACTACTCCATCTCACGTGATGATCGGACATGGTTTAGTTGATTTGGATCACGTGATCACTTAGATGATTAGAGGGATGTCTATCTAAGTGGGAGTTCTTAAGTAATATGATTAATTGAACTTTAATTTATCATGAACTTAGTACCTGATAGTATTTTGCATGTCTATGTTGTTGTAGATAGATGGCCCGTGCTGTTGTTCCGTTGAATTTTAATGCATTCCTTGAGAAAGTAAAGTTGAAAGATGATGGTAGCAATTACACGGACTGGGTCCGTAACTTGAGGATTATTCTCATTCCTCCACAGAAGAATTACGTCCTGGAAGCACCGCTGAGTGCCAAACCCGCTGCAGGAGCAACGCCAGATGTTATGAACGTCTGGCAGTGCAAAGCTGATGACTACTCGATAGTTTAGTGTGCCATGCTTTACGTCTTAGAACCGGGACTTCAACGACGTTTTGAACGTCATGGAGCATATGAGATGTTCCAGGAGTTGAAGTTAATATTTCAAGCAAATGCCCGGATTGAGAGATATGAAGTCTCCAATAAGTTCTACAGCTGCAAGATGGAGGAGAATAGTTCTGTCAGTGAGCATATACTCAAAATGTCTAGGTATAACAACCACTTGATTCAACTGGGAGTTAATCTTTCGGATGATAGTGTCATTTACAGAATTCTTCAATCACTACCACCAAGCTACAAGAGCTTCGTGATGAAGTATAACATGCAAGGGATGGATAAGACAATTCCCGAGCTCTTCGCAATGCTAAAGGCTGCGGAGGTAGAAATCAAGAAGGAGCATCATGTGTTGATGGTCAACAAGACCACCAGTTTCAAGAAAAATGGTAAAGGGAAGAATAAGGGGAACTTCAAGAAGAACGGCAAACAAGTTGCTGCTTAGGAGAAGAAACCGAAGTCTGGACCTAAGCCTGAGACTGAGTGCTTCTGCTGCAAAGGGACTGGTCACTTGAAATGGAACTGCCCCAAGTATTTGGCGGATAAGAAGGATGGCAAGGTGAACAAAGGTATATGTGATATACATGTTATTTATGTGTACCTTAGTAATGCTCGCAGTAGTGCCTGGGTATTTGATACTGGTTCTATTGCTAATATTTGCAACTCGAAACAGGGACTACGGATTAAGTAAAGATTGGCTAAGGACGAGGTGACGATGCGCATGGGAAATGGTTCCAAAGTCGATGTGATCGTGGTTGGCATGCTACCTCTACATCTACCTTCGGGATTAGTTTTAGACCTGAATAATTGTTATTTGGTGCCAGCGTTAAGCGTGAACATTATATCTGGATCTTGTTTGATGCGAGACGGTTAATCATTTAAATCAGAGAATAATGGTTGTTCTATTTATATAAGTAATATCTTTTATGGTCATGCACCCTTGAAGAGTGGTCTGTTCTTTTTGAATCTCAATATTAGTGATACACATATTCATAATATTGAAGCCAAAAGATGCAGATTTGATAATGATAGTGCAACTTATTTGTTGCACTGCCGTTTAGGTCATATTGGTGTAAAGCGCATGAAGAAACTCCATTCTGATGGACTATTGGAATCACTTGGTACTTCCGAGCCATGCCTCATGGGCAAGATGACTAAAACGGCGTTCTCCGGAACTATGGAGCGAGCAACATATTTGTTGGAAATCATACATATTGATGTAGGTGGACCGATGAATGTTGAGGCTCATGGCGGGTATCGTTATTTTCTCACCTTCACAGATGATTTGAGCAGATATGGGTATATCTACATGATGAAACATAAGTCTGAAACATTTCAAAAGTTCAAAGAATTTCAGAATGAAGTTGAAAATCATCGTAACAAGAAAATAAAGTTTCTACGATCTGATCGTGGAGGAGAATATTTGAGTTACGAGTTTGGTCTTCATTTGAAACAATGTGGAATAGTTTCGCAACTCACGCCACCCGGAACACCACAGCGTAATGGTGTGTCTGAACATCGTAATCGTACGTTACTAGATATGGTGCGATCTATGATGTCTCTTACTAATTACCGCTATCGTTTTGGGGTTATGCTTTAGAGACGGCTGCATTCACGTTAAATAGGGCACGATCTAAATCGGTTGAGACGACGCCATATGAACTGTGGTTTGGCAAGAAACCAAAGTTGTCATTTCTTAAAGTTTGGGGCTGTGATGCTTATGTGAAAAAGCTTCAACCTGATAAGCTCGAACCCAAATCGGAGAAATGTGTCTTCATAGGATACCCAAAGGAGACTGTTGGGTACACCTTCTATCACAGATCCGAAGGCAAGACATTCGTTGCTAAGAATGGATCTTTTCTAGAGAAGGAGTTTCTATCGAAAGAAGTGAGTGGGTGGAAAGTAGAACTTGATGAGGTAACTGTACCTACTCCCTTATTGGAAAGTAGTTCATCACAGACATCTGTTCCTGTGAATTCTACACCAATTAGTGAGGAAGCTAATGATGATGATCATGTAACTTCAGATCAAGTTACTACCAAACCTCGTAGGTCAACCAGAGTAAGATCCGCACCAGAGTGGTACGGTAATCCTGTTTTGGAGGTCATGTTACTTGACCATGACAAACCTACGAACTACGAGGAAGCGATGATGAGCCCAGATTCCGCAAAATGGCTTGAGGCCATGATATATGAGATGGGATCCATGTATGAGAACAAAGTGTGGACTTTGGTTGACTTGCCCGATAATCAGCAGGCCATCAAGAATAAATGGATCTTCAAGAAGAAGACTGACGCTGAGGGTAATGTTACTGTCTACAAAGCTCGACTTGTTGCGAAAGGTTTTCGACAAGTTCAAGGAGTTGACTACGATGAGACCTTCTTACCCATAGCGATGCTTAAGTCCGTCCGAATCATGCTAGCAATTGCCGCATTTTATGATTATGAAATTTGGCAAATGGATGTAAAGACTGCATTCCTGAATGGATTTCTGGAAAAAGAGTTCTATATGATGCAACCTGAAGGTTTTATCGATCCAAAGGATGCTAACAAAGTGTGCAAGCTCCAGCGATCCATCTATGGACTGGTGCAAGCATCTCGGAGTTGGAATAAACGCTTTGATAGTGTGATCAAAGCATATGGTTTTATACAGACTTTTGGAGAAGCCTGTATTTACAAGAAAGTGAGTGGGAGCTCTGTAGCATTTCTAATATTATATGTGGATGACATATTGTTGATTGGAAATGATATAGAATTTCTGGATAGCATAAAAGGATACTTGAATAACAGTTTTTCAATGAAAGACCTCGGTGAAGCTGCTTACATATTGGGCATCAAGATCTATAGAAATAGATCAAGGATCTTAATTGGACTTTCACAAAGCACATACCTTGATAAAGTTTTGAAGAAGTTCAAAATGGATCAAGCAAAGAAAGGGTTCTTGCCTATGTTACAAGGTGTGAAGTTGAGTAAGACTCAATGCCCGACCACTGTCGAAGATAGAGAGAAAATGAAAGATGTTCCCTATGCTTCAGCCATAGGCTCTATCATGTATGCAATGCTGTGTACCAGACCTGATGTGTGCCTTGCTATTAGTTTAGCAGGGAGGTACCAAAGTAATCCAGGAGTGGATTACTGGACAGCGGTCAAGAACATCCTGAAATACCTGAAAAGGACTAAGGATATGTTTCTCGTTTATGGAGGTGATAAAGAGCTCGTCGTAAATGGTTACGTCGATGCAAGCTTTGACACTGATCCGGATGACTCTAAGTCACAAACCAGATACGTATTTATATTGAACGGTGGAGCTGCCAGTTGGTGCAGTTCTAAGCAAAGCGTCGTGGCGGGATCTACATGTGAAGCGGAGTACATAGCTGCTTCGGAAGCAGCAAATGAAGGAGTCTGGATGAAGGAGTTCATATCCGATCTAGGTGTCATACCTAGTGCATCGGGTCCAATGAAAATCTTTTGTGACAATACTGGTGCAATTGCCTTGGCAAAGGAATCCAAATTTCACAAGAGAACCAAGCACATCAAGAGACGCTTCAATTCCATCCGCGACCAAGTCAAGGAAGGAGACATAGAGATTTGCAAGATACATACGGATCTGAATGTTGCAGACCCATTGACTAAGCCTCTCTCACGAGCAAAACATGATTAGCACCAAGACTCCATGGGTGTTAGAATAATTACTGTGTAATCTAGATTATTGACTCTAGTGCAAGTGGGAGACTGAAGGAAATATGCCCTAGAGGCAATAATAAAGTTGTTATTTATATTTCCTTATATCATGATAAATGTTTATTATTCATGCTAGAATTGTATTAACCGGAAACTTAGTACATGTGTGAATATGTAACATCCCAAAATTCTAAATTTTGGAATGTTATATTAAATAGATAGTTATGATTGATTGTTTGATTGTGGTGTGGTTGCTTGAGTGAAATTGAGTGAATTTTTTAAAACTTTATGAAAGTTAAATGAGAGGGAATAAAAGGACTTTCCCAAACTATCACCTTGCATTTGTGATCTTCGTGAATTCAAATTCTTATCAAATACAAAACCTTGGAGAGAAGATAACATGACTTCTTCCTTTTAAATTAAATGAAAAGGGTTTTGAGAAGATTTGAATTTCATTTGGAAATATTCCAAATTCAGAAACTTTAAGCAACTCAATGATTTTCATGAGCGAAGATAATATGACTTCTTCAAAACATATGAAATACGATTTGGAAGTTTTAGAAGAATTAAATTCAAAAGTCCCTTTGAAATTATTTTCAATTTGGAGTTATTTGATTTTTATTCAACTTATTTTTCTCCAAAATAAAATATATGGAAATTAGGGTAAAATGATTCCCTACAATAGAAAATTGGAGAAAAATAAATTTGGATTTCTTTTGGTATTTTTAAAATGATTTTGTTTGGGTTTTATTATAGCAGTAGCACTTTGCGTTATTTGAATTTTTGTGGATTTTATTTTGGAGCTAGAATAATGTTCATGTCGTAGAAAATCTTTTTCTGAAAATTTTTGTGGCAACATGCAGCTCCCAGGCCAACTCATCAAGCGCCTGCGTGGCGGCATGCCGATCTTCGTGGAGGCTCCACCACCGCGCCACCTCAGCTGCCTGCCTGCCTACATGGCACCACATGCATCACTGGCCGGGGCACGTGTCGAAGCGCGGAGGAGCGGCGATGGACGGGTCGGGGCACGTGCCTACATGGCACCGCATGCCTCGCCCCTGTCCCCGATAATGCTAGGGGACACCTCAGCGGCGCATTAAATGCGACTTGTCCCTTAATATGAGTGATAAGCTCGCAATACTGTACGCCTTTCCACCTCATGTATGCCACTGTGGCAGCCCCTTTCGACTATAAAAGGAGGCCCATGGCATACTAGAGAAGGATTCGGCTCTTTGGAACCACGCACCCCACCATAGCTAGTTCGAGAGCCCAAGAACTCTCTGAAATACACCCACCAAAGTAGGACTAGGGTTTTACGCATCCTCGCGGCCCGAACCTGGGTAAACGATCCTTGTGCTAATTACTAATCCTGCTCTTCTCGCAACCGTGCACCCCGGCAACCATAGTAGGGATTCTTGTGATCCCATAGGTGTCGTTTCACACCGACATCTTTGGCGCGCTAGGTAGGGGGCGCGTGCAATTGTGGGGTCTGGTTTAGCAGCCGGCCCGGCAGTTTCTCGTGGCCACGGCCGCCGGAGAAGAAGGCGGCCAGGAGAGCGGCGCTGCCTGCAAGCGCGAAGGACGCCAGGGCGGCGGCAAGAAAGCTAACTCATGCCAAACCTTAAATATTTCCTTTTAATATAAGGTTATTCCCCTCGGAGATCTTGTCCTTTGTATGGAAAAGCCGCATGCAAAGGGGCCCTCCCGCAATTGGCAACACCTTTGTTCTGTTTCGAGTCCGCTCAACAGCTCAAACGGCCGCGTCGAGAGTGGCAGGGTAACCTTACGCAACTAGCAATGCTCTCGACTCTGACTCAAGTCAAGCTCAACAGTTCGAGCGGCCACGTTGGGGGCGGCAAGGTGGTTCGCCCGGCTGCAAGCACACCCGGCAGGCCAATGGGGATCCATCCTCAAGACGCCGCCCTGGGTTTACGTGCCGGCGAGCCTACCCGATAAACGTAGGGCGGACATACAAAGAGGGGTTGAACAGGAAAATAACATGCGTTATATCAAAGTACTGCAGAGTTATATTACATCAATTCTTGCTGCAATTCTAACTAAAGATAAACACTGTCTTGGCCATGAACCTGCAGCGACAGTGTGAAACGGCGTGCCTAATCTCGGCACTGGCCCTCTATCCTCTCGATTCCACCGATGTGGCTCATGATGGGCTTGATACGCTCCTTGAGCGCCACGAGGTCCACACCCATCAGCAAGCTGTCCAGCATGGCATCGAAGTCGAGGTTGGGGTTCCAGTAGGCCACCTTGTGAGAACCTTGGTCATGGCACCCTGGCAAAGCCTCCGGGCCTCATCGGCCAGCGAGGCCGCCCAGTTGGCGTGAAGCCGCTCCAAGGCGCCGAAGACCCTCTAAAGAACAGGGTCAGGCTGCAGTTGGCGCTCACGCTCCGCTCCGGGGCGTAATTCACATCCGGCATCCCCATGATGGACAGCTGCGTGGAGGCTTGGTTGGCAACAGCGGCGAGGCGATTGAGCCAACGGTTCTCGCCTTCCACGTGATCCTTGAAGTTGAGGGCCTCGTTCTTCTGCAGCTGCTTCTCGGTCTCCAAGTTCTTGGTCAGGGTCCCCTCCCGGGCCTTGGCCTCCGACAGCATCTTCTCGAGACCCTCCAGCTTCAGCTTGAGGTCTCTGATGGAGTTTTTGGCTTCGGAGAGCTCCCCGGCCTTGTTGACGGCTGCGCCCTGCGCCTCCGTCAGTGGGCTGTTGAGCGTGTCCTTCTCCTGGGACAGCTTCACGGCTTTCTCCTTCAGCTCATCCCGCTCCACCTCCAGCTACTTCACCTTGCCGGCGTGAACCAAAGCCTGGGCATCAAGTGCCTCCCCGTGCCTCTGCTCCAGCTCTTGGGTCCGCTGCAAGACGAGCTTCTCCACCTCTTCGTCCTTGCCGCGGAGCGTTGCGGCGAGCTTTTCGTCATGCGCGGCAAGATCCTCCTCCTGGGAGTTCAGCGTGGCCTGGTGCTGGGTCCGAGCGGCTTCGGCTGCAGCGGCCAGGTTTTCCGCCATCTCCTGGGCCTTCTCAATATCCGCCAGCTTCATGGTGAGCTCCACGTCGCGCTTGGCCAGCTCACCCTGGGCGGCTTTCAGCTCCTCGCGAGCCTGGCAAAACTAGTCCTGCGTCTCGGCGACGCGCTTCTGGAGGTCCGCCTCCGCCTTCTCTGCCACAGCCATCCTGGACTTAGCCTTGTCCAGGCGGGCGTGGTGGAGCGCCTGGAGCTTCCGAAAGCTGGCACCCATGGCGTGGAGGAGCCGTTCTTCCTGGGAGCCGTCGCCACCGGCGCTCGGCTCGTCGATGACCTCGAGCCCGGCGGCGGCGAGCACCTCCTCGTCAAACACCTCTTCCTCGACGGGAGCCCTGGTGCTCAACGCGCCTGGAAGGTGGACGAAGAGGTCATCACTCACCTTCAGGTACCGGCCGGAGCCGGAGGCGGTGGAGTAGGAAGGCTGGTCATCAACCGCCTCTTCCTCGGCAGCGGACTTGCCGGCCTCCCCGGCAGGCCCCTTGCCGGGTTCCCCGGCAGACTCCTTGGCGGCGTCATCAGCAGCGCCCTTGGCGGCCTCCTCAGCGGTGATCCTCTCGGCCTCCTCCTCGGCGGACTTGGCAACGTCTTCATTGACGGTGTCGATGTCCTCCAGGCCTGCCGAGGGGGATCTGAACGCCAAGGAGAGGATGAGGCGAGGCCAAGATCAAGATTCAGGAAAAGGGAAACAAAAAGAAAAGGAAATGGAAATGAAAGGCGAGAAACCTACCCGTGCCGGGCTGAGAAGCAGAAGTCCCCTCCCCGCCAACATTTGGCGCTGAGGCGAAGCCACCGCCGCCCGAGTTCTCCTCCTCCTCCTCCTCCGTGTGCATGGGCTCGGTGCTTGGCGCCCTTGCCAGGGACGCCCCTCAGGGCGGCATAGTCGATGGGGGCGGCATGTTGAGAGTAGCCCTTTGTGGCTCGTCCTCCTATTGTTCCCTCCTGCATCCACGACAAGGTCAGCACCAAAGTGTCATACCCCTGACGCACGTCGACGAGGGGTGAGTGGCGAACTTACGCTGGGGGCTGTGCTGGGGGCTGCTGTCCGGGCTGCTCCACACTACCAGTGGTGTGCCGGAGGCGCCCGGCGGGGGCTGGCCGCTCGTCGAGGTCCTGGCCCTCTTTACCCTCTGGGCCAGCATCTCCACGTCCCTGCAAAATGAAGAAGGCTCAAGACAGGCGGCACTGTTTGAGAGAACGGAGAAGACAAAAAGGGAGAAGCGAAGCTTACTCCTCCCCCTCCTCCTCCTCTGCTGCTTTCCCCTTCCTCCTCGGGCTGAGGGATCCGAAATCAAAAGTGACCCCTGCGTCAGCATCGGCCGGAGGAGGGGAAGGAGATGGGGTCTGAACGCGCTTGGACGAGGAAGAAGCGGGTGCCTTGTTCTTCGCCACCGCGGCCCTCACCACTTTCTTCGCCGCCGCGGCCCTCGATTGGCGCGCGGACGTCTCCTGGGCCTGCCGCAGCTGCGCGGCCCTGCCGGGCCAGACTAGCTCGCCAGAGGTGGCCCGCCGCAGGACCCGCCCTCTCCCCGCGGCTGGGGGTCGACGGCCACGACCTCCTCCTCCTCGGCCTCCACCGACGACGACTCGCCGACCACGTCCTCGACGAGAGGAGCCCCGGTGCCGGTGCTGCTGGCCTCCCCGGCGGCCTCCGCTCACTAGGCGAGCTCCTTCTCCTCGGCTTCCGCCGCGACCTTGTCCTTCAGGCCACCGGTGCTGCCGGCCTCCTCGGCGAGCTTCGCCTCCGCCGCCCTGGCGGCGATGTAGTCCAGCTCCACCTGGGAGGTGTCCTGGACGAGCCGTTGCTCGGCAGTGACATACCCCTCATGCAAGGTGTTGAAGAACTGCTGCACATGAAGTTCCTCTGGCTCGACCCAGCTCGGGTCGAGGCCGTGCGCGTTGAAGTCCGGCATCATAGCGATGATGTCGGTCCGGCGAGAGTTGTTGCTCAGCGGGACCACTCCCGCCGGCAACCTAAATAGGGGCCCCTTGGCGACCTTGCCGGCCTTCACGGCGGCCCTCGCGGCCTTGCTGGACCGCTCGATCTCGCCGTCGCGGTTCACGTCAAGCTGGAAGAGCCGTTGGTAGAGATGGGCGTGCCTCATCACTGTAAGGTTGTGGTCGAGGCCGGGGCGGAGCCTCATGATGTCGGCGGCGTTCGTGAAAAGCCAGGCCGGCCTCCCCTTGTTGTGCAGCGGAGCGATTCGGCGGCGGATGAAATCCGCCCCGATCATCTCGAGGGTGAGCCCGGCCTCGGTGAGGCGATTGATCCTGGTGATGGCGACCGTGAGCTTCGCCATCACCAGCACCACTGGCCCCGCCATTCGTCCCACCTCTCCTTCATGGCGCCCTCCAGGTACGCCCCCTTGGCCCTTGGGATCCCGGTGATGCACCCGGAAAATGGCGCCCCCCGGTTGGATCCGAGGGAAGAAGTAGTGGCGGAAGAGCGCCGTGTTGGGGTGCACCCCGGCGAAGCCCTCGCAGAGGTGCGCGAAAAGAGCCATGCATGCCACGGCATTCGGAGTAAAATCCAAAAGATGGAAGCCGTATGTGCGCATGACATCATTGAAGAAATCGGAGAAGGGGGGACAGAGACCGCAGGAGAAGTAGTCGATGAAGAAAGGATACCGATTTGGGGCGGTCTCGGCGCAGTTGGCGGGGATAACGCGCGTGGCTGGATGCCCCGTCGTCTCTCCCCCCATCTTCACCCCCCACAGGGGCTTGAAGTAATCCCGCAGCTCGATCGCGTCGACCGTCAAGGGGAAGTAGGCGAGCTGCGTCCGTCGCGCTGCCTGCTCACTCTCCGGCGGCTCCGTCGCCCCGGCATCTTTGGCCACTCCCTTTCCCTTGGTGGATTTGGGAGCCATGGTGGATGCGAGGAGCAGGGGGCGGAGGATGGCGAAGGCGCAGTGGCGGCAAGCGAGGGCAAGAGCTCGAGAAGGAGGAAGAAAGGGGGCGGCGGCTCTGAGATTGGGGAAGACGCAAGGAAAGGGGCAAAGTGAGCAGCGCGCTCGCGGTTATTCCTTTTTATGGGGAAGACGTGGGCCGCCTCCTTTCGCATTAACTGCGATGTGACGCATGCGTGCGGGAACCGCCCCACGCATGCCCCCCACGTCACACGCACGACCCCCACGTCGCGCGTTCAACGCGGGTCGTGGGGAAGCACAGCAGACGGAAAATTACTGCGGTAGAATCCGCCCCTCCTGCCCGCGCACCGTTTTGGGCCTCGCCCAACAACGTGTCGCGCTTATGTGTGGCCCAGGCCCGGGGGCTCCTGTCGGTGTACAAAAGTGGGGGCACTCCTTTGTACCCCTTAACTTGTGCACGGGTAGTCAGAGCCACGTGCCGCGGCCACATGTAGCAGGGCAAAGGAGGGAAGCCGGAGAGAAGCCAGAAGCACAAGATGGTCAGAGGCAACGCCAAGGCCAAGAACACAAGGCAACAAAGGGGCGAGGTGGCGGCACCGGCAAGAGCCTTGCCGGGGCAACTTGCCCAAAACATCCACACATTGAGCCAACCTTGAGCCCACAGGTTCCAACCCAACCAACTACATTGGGACCAGGGCTTGGGAGGCACCTCCATGGTGGCATGCAGATCTTTGTCAAGATCATAAATACACAAGATCAGATGAGGACCAGAAGGCGGCGACCCTCGGCGGGATCCTTACCGAGGAAAGCCACGAGACCCCCGGCAAGATCCTTGCCGGGGACGACTGCGCACCACGGCAGGACCCTTGCCGGGCCCCCGGGAAGGTCCTTGCCATGGACGTCAGCCGGGCCATTGCCAGGCCTGCACCAACCAAGACTTCACCACCTTTCACATGCAGCTGCCAGCCCAACCAGTTGGGCCGGCACCTGCGTGGCAACATGCAACTTCCAGGCCAGATCAACAAGTGCCCGCATGGTGGCATGCAGATCTTCGTGAAGACCCTACCACCGCGCCACCTCAGCTGCTTGCCTGTCTACATGGCACCGCATACTCCGCTGGCTAGGGCGCGTGTCGAAGCGAGGAGGAGCGGTGGCGGACAGGACGGGCCTCGCTCCCTCCCCCGATAAAGCTAGGGGACACCTAAGCGACGCATTAAATGCGTCTTGTCCTGTAATACGGGCGATAAGCTCACAGTACTGTAGACCTTTCCACCTCCTGTCTGCCACTGTGGCAGCCCCTTTCGACTATAAAAGGAGGCCCATGGTGTACTGGAGGGGAATTCGGCTCTTTTGGACGACACAGCACCAATAGCTAGTTCGGGAGCTCGAACACACTCAATACATCCATTTTACGCACCCCCGCGGCCCGAATCTAGGTAAACGATCCTTGTGCTGACTGTTAATCCTCCTCTTCTCACAACTCCGCTCCCCGGCAACCGTAGTAGGGATTCTTGTGATCCCATAGGTTTCGTTTCACACAGAAACTCTCCCTGACCCCTCCTCCACGCCTTGCGCCTCCCCCAACCTCCTATAAAACTCAGGCCACCCCGGCCCCTCTCTCTCCTCGCGCCGCTGCTCCCGCCGCGTTGCGCCGCC
>NC_057796.1:246948160-247106259 GCF_018294505.1 Triticum aestivum
CCGCGCAGCCACGCCACCGCAGCCACTGCCCCACCGTGCCGCTCACCTGCTCCGCCGCCCACGCCACGCCATCGCTGCCGCGCCGGAGCCGCCACCACGTCCCGCCGACCTCGCCGGAGAACGCCGCCGTCGCCAGATCTGCCACCAGTTTATTTTCGCCCGAGTCGGTAAAACCGATAAAACCGCCCGGTTTTTCCTTTTTTTATTAGTTTAGGTTTTTCTTTTAAAAAATCGATCGGTTAGCTTTCGTTAGCGAATAGTTTTCGTTCGTTAAGTTTCTGTAGCGAACGTTCGTTCGATAGGGATTTTCTTTTTCTATTTAATTTCGGCGAGGGACCCATTGGTGAATATTTTATTTACAGATTAGCCCCTGATTTTCAAACGATCAATACTTTTTGCTAGTTAGTCGGAATTCGATGAAACCAACGCCCACTTCTTTTTTACGATCCCCTCTATCCAGTAAAACAACTTAAACATATTTTTTTAAAAATTTAAAACTTTGATTCAAATAGATTGAATTTAAACTTGTTTTTATCAGAACTTGAGTTTTATAACTCCGATTTAGTTGATTCTTTTTGCAAATCAAAGATCTTGATCTAAACTTTCTGATAAGGCCAAATTCACACAATTTTGGTACTGTTAGAAATCGTTTTATGTTGCAAGAGTTATTTTCTTGGTTTTGATGTTTTCCGAATTGTCTTCTTCGCTCTTTCCGACCTTTTCCATGATTGCTTATGTGTGGTTACTATTGCTTGCTCACGCTAGATTGACCGGAGTGTGACGAGTAGATCTATCCGGAGTTATGAGTGCGGATCATCTTCATCAAAAGTACAAGGCAAGTTCACACTTTGATCATATCCCTTTCATACCCAGTTTTTATGCATTAATTTCAACCCTCAAACATTGCATGAGTAGGATTTGATAACATGTGGTTCTGGGAAGTAGATGATGAGGTAGAACCTATTGCCCTTTTATTACCAAACCCTCGGGAGTTACTTCTACGTTTTGCTTATGTTGCTATGCTATGCTCGTAGACGTGGTTTGGTTTGAGTGATTCAAGATAGATGTGAGAGTTATTATTAATAGTTATCTTAAGGTGGCTACTTTAATACACATCTGGGTGGATTGGTAGGGGCACCCTAGGGATATACTTGTGGGTTGCCCGGACACCTGGGGATACACCAGTGTTGTCCTAGGAGATCCCGGGGTTATACAGTGTGATCCTCCTATGGTTTGCCACCCAGGCTCAAAGGGATCATAAGATTATTCATGCTAGAAACTTCCGTGTGCATCCACAAGCTATTATGGGCTCTAGCATAGTTGAGTATGTTGCATCACCTCTTCCAGTGGTAGGCTAGCAGATGTAGGGGATGTAGGTTCGTACTGTCTACCCGGGGTTAGAGTTAATGCTTCTGAAAGACTGTGTCTCGGTCATCCGTTTCTCAAACACCATGCAATGCGAGAAATCCAACAGAGGAGGTCGAGTCTTGTGGGGAAAAGTGCACAAACCTCTGCAGAGTGTACAATCTAATCATGGTCAGCCGTGTCCCCGGTTATGGACATCTTGAGTATCTGGTTCTTGGATTATCATATGGATCTCATCACTCTAAATTAATTTGTTGGGTTGATAATTACTTTTAATTGGGATTGAGATGGGGGTACCATTCTCAATGTTTGTTCAACTACCATGATAGTTAAATAAATTATATTCCTTTGATGTTGGAAAAAATTGGCTTTTCGCAAAACATTATAACAGCAGAGCCTCCACCAGCCATATATGCATGTAGTGATAGCTATTATTCATCATTATCCTATGGTGTGAATTTGTCAGTACATTCAAAGTACTGACCCTTTGTGGCTGCAACGTCTCATGTTGCAGGATTCTTACGACGAGTATGTGATACCTTAGGGTTACGATTTATGCACTCAACTTTGTCGTTGGTGTTGATGGGAATCCACAACCTTGTTGTTACTTCCGCTATTTGGATTGAGGTAATAGTATTTACGTTACTTTATACATGTAATTTACCTCTGTTATAAATCCTCGAGTACTGTGTGTGTCAGCATACCGATCCAGGGATGACACCTAAGCACAGAGACTTGACTGTCTGAGGTCGGGTCGCTACAGAATACATAGACAAACAGAGTGTCACTAGTTTGCCTCTACTTGACTAGCTCGTTGAATCAAAGACGGTTAAGTTTCCTAGCCATAGACATGAGTTGTCATTTGATTAACGGGATCACATCATTAGAGAATTATGTGACTGACTTGACCCATTCCGTTAGCTTAGCATTCGATCGTTTAGTATATTGCTATTGCTTTCTTCATGACTTATACATGTTCCTATGACTATGAGATTATGCAACTCCCGAATACAGGAGGAACACTTTGTGTGCTACCAAATGTCACAATATGACTGGATGATTATAAAGGTGCTCTACAGGTGTCTCCGATGGTACTTGTTGAGTTGGCATAGATCAAGATTAGGATTTGTCATTCCGATTGTCGGAGAGGTATCTCTGGGCCCTGTCGGTAATGCACATCACTATAAGCCTTGCAAGCAGTGCAACTAATGAGTTAGTTGCAGGATGATGTATTACGGAACAAGTAAAGAGACTTGCCGGTAACGAGATTGAACTAGGTATTGAGATACCGACGATCAAATCTCGGGCAAATAACATACCGATGACAAAGGGAACAACGTATGTTGTTATGCAGTTTGACCGATAAAGATCTTCGTAAAATATGTGGGAGCCAATATGAGCATCCAGGTTCCGCTATTGGTTATTGACCGAAGACGTGTCTCGGTCATGTCTACATAGTTCTCGAACTCGTAGGGTCCGCACGCTTAGCGTTCGGTGACGATCGGTATTATGAGTTTATGTGTTTTGATGAACCGAATGTAGTTTGAAGTCCCGGATTGGATCACGGAGATGAAGAGGAGTCTCGAAATGGTTGAGACTTAAAGATTGATATATTGGACAGCTACATTCGGACACCGGAAGAGTTTCAAGTGATCTCAGAGAAAACCGGAGTGCCGGAGGGGTTACCGGAACCCCCCAGGGGCTAATGGGCCTTGATGGGCCCTAGTGGAGAGAGAGAGGGGCCGGCCAAGGCAGACTGCGCGCCCCCTCCCCTTGAGTTCGAATAGGACAAGGAAGGGGGGCGCCGCCCCCCTTGCCTTTCCCCTCTCCCACTCCTTCCTGTCCCCTCCTAGTGGGACTAGGAAAGGGGAGTCCTACTCCCACTAGGAGGAGGACTCCTCCTCCTGGCGCGCCCTCCTAGGGCTTGCCGGCCTCCCCCCTTGCTCCTTTATATACGGGGGCAGGGGGCACCCCATGACACACAAGTTGATCAGTTGATCTTTTAGCCGTGTGCGGTGCCCCCTCCACCATAATCCACCTCGGTCATATCGTAGCGGTGCTTAGGCGGAGCCCTGCGTCGGTAGCATCATTATCATCGTCATCACACTGTCGTGCTGACGGAAATCTCCCGTGAAGCTCTGCTAGATCGTGAGTTCGTGGGACGTCACCGAGCTGAACGTGTGCTGAACTCGGAGGTGCCGTGCGTTCGGTACTTGGATCGGTCGGATTGTGAAGACATACGACTACATCAACCGTGTTGTCATAACGCTTCCGCTTACGGCCTACGTGGGTACGTAGATGACACTCTCCCCTCTCGTTGCTATGCATCACCATGATCTTGCGTGTGCGTAGGAATTTTTTTGAAATTACTACGTTCCCCAACAATTATAACACAATAGATGCTGCTGTTAATCATACGCCACTGCAAATATCTGTCACTATTTAAATAACCGTATTTCGTATTTGCGCAAACAGGGATGTCTTTCTCTAGATCGTTTCTATCTGCGCAATCAAAAGTACACACCTCAGTTTTCGTACAACTGCACAAAATGAGATGGCTATTCCTAGCTGTCGTCCTCTAACCACTAGTCTTCCAGGTATTACTACATTGGTAGTAACTAAGTAGAATGACCAACGTAATCTAAAAGAAGCTGATTCGTACGTTTTACTTCCTGATTGCAGTGCAGGGACGAGCGAAAACAACTGCATCCTAGTCCGGAATGCACTTTCCACAAGGTGATCCATGGACCGAGGACTAGCTGGCATGGATGCACGGATGTTTTTGGGACAGGTGCGCCGACAAGAGGAATTGTGGTCTGCTTATTTCTACAAATAGCGGTGCTTAAATTTAGTGGAATGCACAAGAATTTCAGCTGGTCAGTACACTACATGGTTCAGCTCAACATTCCAGCTGAGAACACAATTATAATTGGTTATTCTGGAATGAGAGAACCTAACCCTGGATGGTGGCAACAAGAGAAAACCAGAGTGAACTCCAGGAAATTTAAGCCTGCTGGGAGGTCCTTTGCTTAGAGAAGCCTTGCTTGTTTTTTCCTGAATGTTAAACCTTCCCACAACTTTGTCTTTTGCTGTGAACTAGTATATGTTTGTTATGTTCTATGAATCATTGAGATGTATAAAATTGCTTAACTTATGCGTTTCAAGTTTTTTATGAAGCCGAGTTTAATGTGAGTGTACCACATGAACGCTGGACTAGCGTGTGAATGTTTCGAATTTACATTCTGGCCTCAGTTAACTACATGAACCACTGTAACAAGATACATAGTTGCTTATATGTCAGACAACAGATTATTGATTGTTAGCTGGTCGATAGCCTAGTGTTGAAGCGAGCTGAGCCAATGTGTCATGTTTTGCACAACTGCTTACAAGTGGGGTAGCACCAACAGTGTTTACAAGTACTTATGTATACGTTGGCGCACATTTCTTGAACGAGTAATCTATTTCATCAAACATACATTGCTTATATGATAAACCGTGACAACTTATGTCTTACCATGCCATATTCATAAAAAACTAGTGAGGACGCATCTGTTTCGGCAACAATTACGATGGTTCTCACATGATTCACGGGCACACAAAAGTAGCAGCAGTTCCGATAGACGGATTCGAACAGAGTACTAGCCCCAGAGGGCTTGGTAATAGGCAAGGTTCGGATAAGTAGACACAATCCAAACTAGTATCAAACACTAGCTGGGGAAACTATTTCATGCCTCGATCTAATTTGGGCTGGACACAAGACGGACCTTCACATGAACATCATCGAGGACGTCCGGCAGCAGCTCAATCCTGTGAACCTTCATGAAGATAACCTTGTGGCCTTGCCACTCATAAACTTGTTTGTGGAGGCATGCCACGTCATCTTCTTGCGTAAGCTTGACAAGAACAGTATGCCTCACAAACGAAGGAGTAACTTTGAACTTCTTGTGCTTTAGTACACCCTAGACAACACGGCTGACAACAGTGAGGCTGGAATACAACTCGCCATCGGTATAAGCGCAAATGGTTTCCAGGATCCAACAGCTTAAGAACTCTATTTTCCCAGTGCGTATATTCAGGTCATCCGCCTCATAGCGAGTGACATGTACAAGCACACAATCCTTGTCTGCATCAAGGCTCTAATTGAAACAGAAACAAATTCCGAATTACTTTCCAGTATAAGAAACACAAGTTATTTAAACCACTATGTATAGCATGGCATCGAAGCTAATAAAATTTTGCATTATTCCTCACCACATACTTAGATGAAAAACCACAATCGAGATCGGCAAAGAAGAAAATCACCTTGGGCAGCTCAGCGGGGGGGGGCACATCCTCGACGGGGGAAAACTGCTCCTGCAGTGCCACAGGGGCTATAACCTCAAACGGGGCATTGACCATCTCAGTAGTCGCCGTGAGCGTATCTAGGGTCAGCTCGGTGGCTGCCTCCATCTTCTTCGAGCTCTCTGTCTCGTGGGGATCAGCCTCCCACGTCTGCTCCAATATCGGCTGATCTTTGCCTGGTTCTCCTTGGTCCATCATGAAACTGACGAATACTAGGAGACCACTGAAAGGAAAACACAATCGCAATGACAATGAAACAAAAAAGAGAGTGAGGATCGGTTACTACTTTGCAAAAGTTTTTTTTTCTCTGAACGAAAATATACCAATATCACGGATCAGCTTAGCTTCCCTTCATTGGGAGAGAAGAATAGTGGCAGATGCGAGTGTTGGCTTTCTTGAAGACGGTGAGGGAGAAGGGGATTCAGCGAAGAGTGAAATGATGGTTGCTTTGTCCGTCAAACTTAGACTGCGGGGAGGTGGGGTTTTGTGATACGACGGCTCGTTACTGCCGCGCTACGACCGGGGTGACTCTCCGCCTGCATACTGCCTTCTAATTTGGTGGATGGCATTTGGGCCCACGCGTGGCATGGCCCGCATGTCGGTGAACAAAAGTAAAACAACATTCAGTAGAGGGAGACGTTTCGATGACCTAGGAGGAGCCAGAAGCGGTAGTGTTTCCACTGTACTAGTAGTAATTGTTTTTCTGGTAGCTGTAGAGTGTCTCCACTGTACTAGTAGTAATTGTTTCTCTGGGCCCAAGACAAAACAGCCCATCCACCCTAGTAAATAATAAAATCAATTCAAAAGCCCATATATTTACTTAATGAGAGGCGCTACCCACACCCAGCACACCGCCCCCCAAAAAAATCTGGGTGCTCTTCTTCCTCCTCACTCCCACCCACCTCACGTCAGCTCGCTCCACTCGTACCCCCAAATTCCTCACCTCACTCCTATAGAAAACCCCAGCTCCCCTTCTTCCTCAGTACTACAGAGAAACCCCAGCTCCCCTTCTTCGTCACTCGCACTACAACTAGGCTCGTCATTCGTTACTCTGCTCAAATCCGTGAGCGCGACGCGACGCCCTCGAGGAAAATGGAGTCGGCTGACCCCAGTGCCAAGAAGATGAGGCTCCCGCCAGCGGCGATGCCTGTTGTAGACCCCGCACCCAGCAGCGTGGGGAGAAGCGGCGACCCCGCCCCCACCGGATCCCAGGAACCTGTAGAATCTCGGGTGGACCGCATCAGCGATCTCCCGGACGCCGTCCTTGGGGAGATCATCTCGCTTCTCCCCACAAAGGATTGCTACCGCACACAAGTCCTCTCAATTCGGTGGCACCCTCTATGGCGCGCCGTGCCCCTTAATCTCGACTATCGTCAGCTATCTCTCTTCAATGATTTTGAAATCCCCAGAGCCATCATCTCCTCCCACCAGGGCTCCGTTCAAAGCCTCTGCATCCCGTCATGCTACCTGAGCAAGCATACCATGCCCTGCACGGTGGACGCCTGGCTGAAATCCCCTGAATTCACGGAACTACAGCTGCTTCAGTTCTACTATTCCCCTGGAAATCACCTACCAGATACCAAACGCCATCTACCTGTGCCCTCAGCACCGATGTCCATCTCGCGGTTTTCCTCCTCTCTCCACACCGCCACCTTTGCGTTGTGCAACCTACCAGACAATCTGGTACTAAACCTTCGACTCCCATTTCTCAAGAAACTTTCACTCGTGCGGGTTCGTATATCGGAGGCCTCATTGCACAACATCATCCACTCCAGTTGCCCTTCCCTGGAGTGCTTGGTGCTTGTTTTCACAGTTAGAATCGGTTGTCTCCAAATAAAGTCGCCTAACCTTGTATGAATTGGAATTTCTTTTGACGGAAGGCAGCTCATCATCCAAGATGCCTCTTCACTCAAAGGTTGATCCTTGATTCTAGTTATTCACCGTCGCAAATAATCGTCCACTCTGCGCCTAAACTGGAGACCTTGGGTGTAATACATGATCTCTGTGCTCATTTCAAGATGGTGTTTGGCTCCATAGTTCTTCAGGTACTTTATATTATCATCTACACTTGTAACCACAAGCTGCATTTTAAATTTCTGCGCATAAGTTATAAATCATCTCGGGGTACACATTTTGTACTAATATTATGTTCTATGCTCAATGAAGAGTTTCTCCATGGATAGCCTATCAATGGTGCTGGATTATGTCAAGATCTTATATATCCAAATGAATAGTTTTGATCTGAACAAGATTATTGGCTTGCTGCAATGCTTTCCATGTCTGGAGAAGTTGTATATAAAGGTGATAATTTCACGCACATTGGAAGCCCGCATATAGTGTACTAGAATTAACCGTTCAGCTGTTGCTCTTTCCACACTCTTTTTTTAGACCTTAACTGTTTTCAATCTTCATGTCTATTTAGGCAACAGCAGGGGGTAAGAAAGTTATAACCAATCAGTGGATTCGTAAGCACCGGGATTTTCTCACTTCTCATGACATTCGATTGAAGACAATAACGCTAGAACAATATGTAGCCAACCATGCAAACAATAGATTTGTCACATTCTTCCTGCTGAATGTGAGGTTACTATTGTCCATCAGGCGTAAGTTTATCAGCAGCATGGTTTTGACTCATGGGTATGTCGAAGAGCAAAAAAAGGAGTTTCAGGTGGGCAAAAGAGCTTCTGAACATGCCGGGCTTCTATTTACAACATATTGTGGTCATAATCCAGTAAATTTTACGACCCAAGATGTTCATTCTATGGACCTGACCGATCCATTTGACTGTGACTACCGAAAACAGTGCTGGAGTTAGATGTTGTTGCCCTTTTCAACCTGGGTTTTGTCTAAACCTGATGAACAATTAACCCTCGTGCTTTTGTACAGTTTGTAAGCTGGAGTTAGATGTTCTTTCCCTTTTCAACTCGGCGGTGACTGTCATATTTTCTTTGAAGCAAGACAAATGGCTTGCCATTCGTTTAATTTAGAGTGAAATATTGTAACAAATCCCAACCAAGGGAAATAAAATCACTCTTGCCGACTGCTTGAGCTCACCGTGCATTACAGAAGCCAAGTGATTAGCCCCCACCAGCACCCACAAACTTATTTCGAACTAGCACACCAAATGGGCTGTAAATTTTCATAGGAAAGGCTGCATGACCGTGACAGATTTGGATTCTGACATTTGGGACCCATGAGTAAATAGCCTATCCAAGGTGGTGTCGACTTACTAGCTAGTCAAGAAACGTTTCTGCCTACCAGCCGTTGGATTGACATCCAACATTTGTCGTGTATCTTCTATATCTGGTCTTCTTCCTCCAGCCGCCCAAACCAAACCACCCCGTTGGCTCCGCCTGCTCCCGCCTCCCGTGGCTGGCTGCGCCTCCACCGGCCTACCGTACCCTCCAATGTTGGCCAGTCCCTCCCTCTATTCCCCCACACATCCTATTATTCTCCGGCGACATCAGCCCCAACACGCACCCGCACCCGAACCAGTCAACCCTCGTACTCCCCTCCGCCTGCGACTGGACCGGCGCATCTTCCACGGCTCCTGTTCGTTCCGTCTGAGGCCTCACTGTCGTCCTCGGCCTTGGTTCGCTCGCCGTGCGCGGTGCGCCGCCTCTTGCGTTGTCAATGCCGTCAACAACCGTGAGGAACAAGGATAAGACTACACGTGGAGAGGATGACAGTAGGGATCCACCAGCTTCATGGCAGTACGCAAGCAAGTGCTTCATTATTACAAGCCCCAAAAATGGTTCCTCCTAATGGTTGGACATCTGGGGCTCACGCCATTGTCAACGTAGTCAATAAACGAGAGAATTACACAATGAGCGGCTGACACCAGGGACCCAGCAGGTTGCGTAGTTGTTATTTACTTTTTAGGAACAAGCAGTTGTTATTTATACTAGTTTTCACGACAGATCAGGGTAACAACGGGGCTGTGCGGGGGCTGTGGCCCGTCTAGCCAGGGTTTTATTTATGTTTACCACATCATGAGCCCAGTTGTATTTTTTTCTTGCTGAAAATGGCTAGCCCAGTTCTTTTTTTAAAGAAATACCCAAACGAGGCCATTTGCTTTATCAGCCCTGCTGGGCTGCAAATCTTCCAAGACGAGGAGAGAGTTTCATTCGGTTTGCCCAGAAATGGGCTGTACATTTTTAAAACACATCAAACCGAGAATTAGTTTCATTTTTTTAATTACAAGATTTTAAATTCCATTGATTTTTATGCCTGGACAATTATTTGGATTTAATATTTATATAAATTATTTTTCAAAATAGTTTGAATGTGACTCGATATTTCAGGATTAAAAACAGTTGAACACATCGACATATGCAAAATTTCGTATAATTTTTAACCGTGGCCACAATATGGGGTGTAATGCTAACAAAAGGAAGATGGGCTCCAAACAAATTCTTAAAATTGGCAAATGGGCTGTAAATTATTAGAAATAATGGCAGATGGGTTGTATGTTGTTTTCCACAGATTTGAGGCTGAATGGTGCGCCTACTATAGGTTGACGCGTATGCTTTCCTAAAAAATAAGGTTGACGCACACGTAACACCGTGTCAACTTAGTCAACACACAAGAGCAGTGACTGTTGGATGTCCATCCAACGGCCGTCGTGCTTCTTCAATCTCTGCTCTTCCTCCTCCAGCCGCTCAAACAAGCGCCAGCGGGACTGCCTGCTCTCTCCACCCGCAGCCGGCTATGCTGCCGCACAGGCCTCACCGCCCCATCATTCTCCCATCGCTGGCCTAGCCATCCCTCTACTCACCCACACCTACTGTTATTCTCCGGCGACGGCAGACGAACAAGTAAACCCTCTCACTCCCCTGCGCGTGGTAAACAACTGCCGAGTTTTCCCTGGCTCCGTGTCGTTCCCTTCCTAGGCCTCGCCATCGTCCACCGCCCTGGTGCTCTCGGAGCGGCGTGGTCAACGTGGTCAACGAACGACATGCATCAGAAGTGGACTGTACATGGAGAGGCTGACAGTTGGGTCCACGGCCGCACGCAAGGAAATGCCTCCTTATTACGCGCAAAATAATGATTCCTCCACCTGACAGCTGGGACCACCGGAATGGCCTCTGTATTTCGTGAAAAAAATGTTCCCCCGCTGACAGGTCGGACCCATTAGCTATATCTTCGCACGCAAGGAAGTGCCTCGTTATTACGCACACAAAAATGAATACCCCCTGCTAGCTGGGACCCACCATAGTGGGCGGCTGACTTGTGGGCCTACTAAGATGATGGGGACGGAGGGCTTTGTCAACTTAGTCAATATGAACGATTCTAGCTCCAGTGATCGTATGATGTCCATCCAACGGCCATAGTGCTTCTTCAACCTCCGGTCTTCTTGCTACTGCCACCCAAACAAGTGTCGGTCGTGCCGCCTGCTCCTGCCTCCCGTGTCCGGCTGTGCTGCCACGGGTTTGTCAACATAGTTACATTTTTTTAGGTGCTTCAACGTAGTTACTATAGGAGATAAATTCACAACGAAGCCGGGGAGCTGGCAGGTATCATTTATTATCACTGGGCAGCAAGTATCAGCTGGGTTTTGGGCTGCCCCGTCTAGGATTTCTTTTTTAACATGCGTAGCCCACGGCATGCCGGTTTGTATTTTTTTTGGGGCCGTCATGTATCGACCGGCCTATGGACCTCCCATCCGAGGTTTTATTTTTCCTGAAACATCAGCAGCCCAATTTATGTTTTTTTTGAAGAAAACGCAGAGGTCCGTTCTATTTTTCTATATAAGAATAGGAACGCCTGCTCCAACTTATGTTTCCGTTCTAACTATATTATATATATTTAAATTATTTTATATGTTATTATATATTATTATTATTGTCATCATATATTTAACAGATACTTACATATGTAAGAAAACAATATCCCACATTTTATTAACTTATAAAAATAATTTCTTAACAATAAAATCCTGGATTTTTTTGACAACGAAAATCCTGGTGATTGTGTACAAAAGTTGGTAAGATTTAAGGACAAATGTAATAATAAATCACTTATTATTTAAATATATTAATAACAAAATGCTCATCCCCTATTTATTTTTTGATAACATTGTTGCGTCCAACCCAACATTATAATTAGAATCAGCCAAGCAAAAATCATGTATTTCAAGAAAGTGCAAATGGCCTGTAATTCTTTAGGAAAAAATAAATGGGCCGCATGGACGCAACATTATTTGTTCACCCATCCCAGCAAATGGACTGTAATTCTAAAAAAAAAGAGATCAAATTGACTATAAATTCTGAAAAAATGGGTTGAATACGTGCCACATTTTTGGAGGCTGAAATGTGGGCCAATAGGTCGACGCCAACGCAAGTCGTTGACAACTTAGTCAACAAATGATTCTAACATTGTTAGCCATTGGATTTACATCCAACGACGGGCATCCATCTTCAATATCTCGTCTTCTCCCTCCAGCGCCGCCGGGACCACCTGCTCCCGCCTCCTACTGCTAGCAGATCTGCTTAACACGCTTCGATTTGAAGCGCTACCCCACCGTTGGCCAGGCCATCCCTCCTCCCCTCCACACCTCCTGTTCTTCTCCACCGACTGCCGAACCACACCGCACCAGAACTAGTTAACCTTTGTACACCTCTCCGTCTGCGACCCTACTCCCGCGTCTTCGCATCTCCGGCTCGTTGCTGTCCGGGGCCTCGCCGTTGTCCACCACCTTGGATGCGCTCGGCGCGGAGTAGTCAACATGGTTAACGAACGACATCCGTCGGAAGTAGACTGTGCGTGGAGAGGCTAACAGCTGGGTCCACGACCGCATGCAAGGAAATGCCTCCTTATTACATGCAAAATAATGATTCCTCCACCTGACAGCTGGGACCCACCGGAAGGGCCTCTGTATTTCGCAAAAAAACATTCCCCCCGCTGACAGGTCGGACCGACCAGCTATATCTTCGCACGCAAGGAAGTGCCTCCTTGTTACGCACAAAAAATGAATACCCCCTACTAGCTGGGACCCACCATAGTGGGAGGCTGACTTGTGGGCCTAATAAGTTGACGGAGATGGAGGGCTTTGTCAACTTAGTCAATATGAACGATTCTAGCTCCAGTGACCATACGATATCCATCCAACAGTGGTAGTGCTTCTTCAACCTCTGGTCTTGTTGCTCCAGCCGCCCAAACCAGCACCGGTCTTGCCGCGTGCTCCTGCTTCCCGTGGCCGACTGTGATGCCGCGGAGGCCTCACCGCCCCCTACTACTCCCACCGCTGGCCAGGCCCTACGGCCACGGAAGCCTCACACCGCAGCCGAACTAGCAAACCCTCGTACTCCTCTCCGCGTGGGCATCCACTGCAGCGTCTTTCCCGGCTCCACGTCGTCCCCTTCCTAGGCCTCGTCGTTGTCCATCGCCCTGGTGCTCTTGCCGCAGCGTGGTCAACGTTGTCAAAGAACGACTTCCATCGGAAGAGTACTGTACGTGCAGAGGCTGATAGCTGGGTCCACGGCCGCAGCAAGGAAGTGCCTCCTTATTTCACAGAAAATAATGATTCCTCCACCTGATAGCAGGGACCCACCGGACGGGCCACCGTATTTCGCGAAAAAAACATTTCCCCCTGACTGCTGGGACCCACCAGCTACATCTTCGCACGCAAGGAAGTGCGTCCATATTACGGGCAAAAAAATGATTCACCCCCTGACTGCTAGGACCGACCATCTACATCTTCGCACGCAAGGAAATGCCTGACAGTCGGGACCGACCCGGTCGAAGCGTACGTAGCGTTGTCATTCTGGTCACGAACGTGTAAGTACATATTGGTCGATCAGTCTGTCTGCAGGCTGCAGCGATGAACCGTGGCTGTGTAAGGAAGGGCACATGTGGTAGTAGAGGCGCGCACGTGTGGTAGTAGAGGCGCGCACATAGAATGTACACATACGTACAGCGGCCAGGGTGCAAGAAAGAAAATACGTCCACGTACGTACATACGGGCGGGGTCTCGAACGCCTACTCGCGCGTACGTACGGCCAGGGCTCGTGTACATCGCTAGGTCAGAATGGAGAAACTGTGTCGTCCTCGTGTTCATGGGGAAGCAACAAAATGCGTCGTGTTCATCAGGAGGCAACGGAACGCGTGCTATTCATCGGGAGCCAACCATCTTGGACGGAACAGGCGATGGAAACGAGGCCTGGCGTACAGCAGAACGGAGGAAACGGCCTTATGTCCGACCGGCCACGGTGGAAACAGGATCCTGTTCATCGGGAGGGGTCTGGCGTACCGCAAAACGGAGGAAACGGACCTCCTACGGTCGAAACGGGGTCCTGTTGATCCAGAGGGGTGTGGCGTATCGCAAAACGGAGGAAACGGACTTGTGTTGGAGCGCTACGATCGAAACGGGGGTCCTGTTCATCGGGAGGGGTGTGGCGTACCGCAAAACGGGACTCCACGGGATACTGTTCATCTCCACCGTCGACCTCCTCTAGCCTCCACGGGCTACTGTTCATCCACCGTCGAACTCCTCCAACCTCCACCTGCGACTATTCATCCACGGGCTCCTGTTCATCTAGCCTCCACCGCGCGCTCCTCCACCGGCTACTGTTCAACCAACCCTCTCCACGGGGGTCCTGTTCAACCACCCCTCCACGGGCTACTGTTCATCCAGCCCTCCACCGGCTACTGTTCAACCAGCCCTCCACCGGCTACTGTTCAACCAGCCCTCCACGGGGTCCTGTTCATCCAGCCCTCCACGGGGTCCTGTTCATCCACCGGCTCGATCGATCGGGGTACTGTTCATCCAGCGGCAACGGCCTCTACTACCATGGGTTCCTGTTCATCCAACCCCCACCGGGAACTGTTCATCCAAAACCCCAACAACGCTCACTGTTCATCCAGAGGCAGCATCGATCGGCTTCAGTTAGTAGCAGTAGCGAAGGAATCGCTCGATCGGGTTCAGTTAACAGCCATCAATTGATCGCTCGGGTTCAGTAACGCGTAGCCTGCAGTGCAATCGCTCGGTTTCAGTTAGAGCCCAATGCCTCGCTCGGGTTTAGTTAGAGGGCAACGCCTCGCACACACGCGAGTACGTACGAGAGAAACGTGCATCGCTCAGCCCCCGACCACCCACCGTAACCGGGAACTCCCCCAATATTTTCCTCGCCCTCGCTTCTACCACGGTTTTCTCCGTCATGGACGGCCCAAAGAATGTCATGCAGCTGCGTCTCCGGCCCGCCCAGGACGAAAAGCTCATTTTCTGTCATGATTTTTTGTCATAGAATATGAGCCCACCACATCTATGATGATACCGGGTTTTTTCACAGTTATCATCATAGAAGTGTCATAAGTATGATAGAAAAAAATTTCGTTCGGCCCTAAATGTCATGGATGTGTCTTTTTTTGTAGTGGATTTGATCCATTTGGGTCGGGTCGCTACAAGATGGTATTAGAGCACATGTTGACTGTAGGACATGACCCCTAGAAACTGGCAAACCCTTAGGAAAAGATTCTCTAAAACTTTATTTTCAAAAGAGATCCCTTAACTCTCATCTTTTCTAAGCTTTACCAAGTATTTTTTCCCCTCACCTCAACTAGTTAAACTATACCCCTTTTCCCTTTTGACCACCCGAAGGATCAACTGAAGCCACTCCAAAGAAGGATCCGATATCAGACAACTGATGACCACTTCGGAATAAAGAGGATTTCACCATGCATTAGAAGTGTTGAAGCTACAATAGTTGAATACTCTGAAGACTTGAAGAGTTAGACGACTTTGAAGATTTATTGACCATTAGAAGACCAAACCCCAGTTATATACTTATGTTAGATGCGACGATTGTGAGCTGTCATTTGTTTGATGTTTTTCCGACGGCCAGACAAAATAATACCGTCCCTTCCAAACTATTGTTTGTATTGTGTGTATCCCTCTCTATCTCTCTTATCTCACCCCAAAACCCCTGGACCCAATATATGATGAATAGATATGAATTCATATTTTGTGGATCAAGGACTCAATTGGAAACGGACCAATGGATTCAGAACATGGAAAATCACAGGAAGAATAATGCGATAGCCGGAAAGGATAGTGTCCAACATGCTCTTCAATACTTTGCAAAAGGTGCTGCTACTTGGTGGAGGATGTACCAAACCATCAATGGATGGCAAGGAGCAACCACTTGGGAAGAATTTAAGTTAACTCTGCTAAGGTCTCGTCTTGTGTCCCAGAAATTGAAGACCTATGGAAATGATATGAAGAAACCTTGTGCATGCAAACTTTGTGGTGAAATAGGACGCAACCATAAAGAACACAAGGATGTATGCCCTCACTGTGAAGAAAGTCACCCAGCTAAAGAATGTCAACAAGGCAGATTACTTGTTTCTTGTGTGAAGGGACTACCCACTACCCTGCTCAGTGTCACATTTACCCCATAGTACAACAAACCATCAAGCAGAAGAAAGAAGCAATGAAAGGAGCCCTCATGGAAATTTTAGAAGAACCTATGATGAAGGAAGATGTCGAGGACACACACAAAGGAAACATAATTAAACCCTGCACCAAGTCATGCTATTCATGTGGAGAAGAAGGACACACTAGAATTGTCCGAAGGAGGATCTAGTAGAATTCGCGACAGAGGAAGTAAAGTATGACCCACAAGAGATAGAAGCCCTAATTGGTACAGAAAAGTCCAGGAAGAGAAACAAAATGTATCCCCAGAACAACCCAATTTCTACAAAGAAGGACCTGAGTCATATCACATGTTTCGGGTGTAAAGATTCAGGACACTACTACATCGGTTGCCCAAAAGGGAGGCCGAGGACCCAAGGAGGCTATGTAATCACGAGGAAACCTCGAGACTTGTCAGAAGTAATATGTTTCCATTGTAATGAAGCAGGGAACTTTGCCAGAGATTGTCCCAAAGAGAAGGAGGCTTGTGCTAAATAGTTGAGTTTGCAACAAAAAATATAGTAGTAGTAGTGGGAACATTTCTTTTATTATTTAGGTGTTGAGTAGAGGCATGTAATGAAAATGCTAGCAATTGTAATAAATTCATGAAATCAATAAAGTTCATGTGTCATATACATTGAATTTTATGAGTTGTTACTCTATGAAGAAAGATTTTGACCATTTTCGAGGATATGAGAAATATGGTCTATGGAAGAATTTGTGCAATTCAAGGGTGGTAGTACCCTGTGAGGACACTTGACCCCAAGAAAAGATAATGATATTCCAGGGAGTTGACTTCAGACAGAATAAGTATGAGTTTTATCTCGATATGTGGGATACCCCAAGAATATTAAGGGATGGAGTACTATTGGATATAAAGGAGGTATAATGTTGGTAATATGGAGCAATTGTAACCCCAGGATGATTTAAAGTTATAAATGTGATGAGGTGGGCCCATAACCCACATGCTCCAGGACCTGACAAGAAGCAAGCACACTCATGTTGAAGGGAAAAAAACCTGGAAGAAGTTACGACTTTATCAACAGGCGATCTTATAGGAGTAACGCAAAACCTGAGAGTTGTGAAGGAACGATAGATGTTTGTTTGTCTTGCAGAATCCATGGATTTATCCAAACTTAGTTCGTCGACAAGAGAAATTCTGCAACGCTTGTGAGGATCACCGAGTGTTAGAATGCGAGATTCACTAAACCATATACAAGGAAATGATTTGGGTGCGGAATGGATTGATCACCATGCCGACTTACACTTATTATTTGCCTCTACTATATGGGATGGTAAATCTGAGTGACTTACCCATAGTAGAGAGGCGACGATATCAAAACCTTGAATTGAACCTTAGAATGGTATGAAAATTTTCCCTTGTACAAGGCAGTTGTTGCCAATCGTAGGTCATGCGGTAAGAATGAAGCCCAGACCCATTTCCTGCAGGAGAAACCATAAATTGATGACCGCCATGAGATATTGATAGTTGTTTAGTATTGGCGCCAGACCTGTCAGCTAAGAAGACCCAGTCTCGAAAGAACCTTACCAAGATGAAAGGACACAAGAATTTAGGAAAAGATTATGCCACTACTGGAAGAGCCTAGAATAAGAATTCTCCCAAGAATCTCAGAGGACTGACCCTGTCAACAAAAAGGATGGGGTATATGAGTTTTGATGGAACCGTAACCATGTTGTTAAGGGTGGTAGCACCCAGACCTTCATGGAAATCGATGGATTTCGAGGAAACCCCGAACCTAACCTATTTCTTGCTAGCCTCTCTGAATCTCGAGGGCGAGATTCATTTTAAGGGTGGTAGGTTTGTAACATCCCAAAATTCTAAATTTCGGAATGTTATATTAATTAAGTGACAATGATTGCTTGTGTGATTTGTTGTGTGAAATTGAGTGAAATTTGAAACTTTTGAAAGTTGAATGAGAGGGAATGAAATAACTTTCCCAAACTTTCACCTTGCATTTATGATCTACATGAATTAAAATTCATTTCATCACAAAACCCTAGAGTGAAGATGATATGACTTCTTCCATTTAAATAAATGGAGAGGGTTTTTAAAAGATTCCAAATTCAGAAACTTTACGCAACTCAATGAGTTTCATGAGAGAAGATAAAATGACATCTTCAAATGCTAAAACAGAGTTGGAAGTTTCAAAGAATCAAATTGAAAGTCCTTTTCTAGTTATTTTGAAACCCACTTTCAATTTGGAGTTATTTGGTTTTTATTCAAACTATTTTTCTCCAAAAATAAAATATACGGAAAATAGGGTTGAAATCATTTTGGTATTAAAAAAAATTATTTGGTTTTTAAATGAACCAGTAGCACTGTTTTCTTTATTTAATTTTTGGTAGAATTTATTTGCCTCTAAAAATATGTTCATGTTTTAGAAAATCTTTTTCTGGAAATTTTGATATATAATATGCCTATATTATATTTTTATTTCATTTGGTTTCTTTTGTTGTGTCTGTGTTTAAAAAAAAGAGAAACCGTCGAACTGGGCCAGCCCAGCCCTGCGCCGGGCCGCCGCCAGCGCCGGGCCGCAACCAGCGCCCAAACCGCCTCTGCCTTGCTCGCCCGCTCGCTCCCTCGCGCGGACGCCACTTCGCCAGCCACCGACAAGTGGACCCCACCTGTCAACTTCTTCTTCCCCAAGCCGAGCCGGACTCCTCCGCGCGTACGCTTCGTCGGCCGATGCCGTGCCTGTCCCGGGCACCTCCCCTCGCGTTGCCCCTCCTCCACGCCTCCCTCCTATAAATATCCGAGGCTACGGCCCAGTTCTCGCCTCGAAATGGAGCCGCCCTCGCCTCCCCACGCCCGCGCGAACTCGCCGGAGTTTGCGAGATCCGCCGAGCTCCGTCGTCCCGCACCGCGCCGTTCTGACGCCGTAGCTGAGCGCTGACACCGCCATCACCTTCCCCTCGTCGCGCCACACCTCCCCGTGGTTTCGACTTACCCGGAGGACCTCCGGAGAAGCTGCCTCGACCAACACTGAAGCCGCCGCCACCGTCTTCTTGGACGCCGATGACCCAACCACCGCGGTATGCCACCGAAGCTACCCCGCCCGTCCGATCTCCTTTCTACGGTTAGGATTAGATTAGATTTGTTTTTTTCTCTTTTGAACCGGTATCATTTTGTTAATGAGTGTTCGCTAGTTAAGCCTCTATAGCGAACGTTTTCATCTAATAGGTTTCCGTAGCGGACGTTCGTCCGATAGTTTGTGTCACGTGTCCACGGACCTATTTGTAGTTTTTTTAGTTTAGTCCCTAGTTTTCAAACACTCACAACTTTTCAACCGTTTGTCCAAATTCAATGAAACAAACGCCAAATTCTTCATCATGATCTCATCTATCCAGAGAACCAAACTAAAAATATTTTTGAAAATGTTAAAATTTGGTTTCAAACAGATTTGAATTCAAACTTGTTTCAGTTATAACTTTAGTTTTATAACTCCGAATTAATTGATTCTTTTTGCCAATTGAAGCTCTTGACATGTACTTTATGTTAAGATCAAAATCACATAATTTTGAGACTGTTAAAAATATATTTCTGTCTGGAAGCTTTATTTAATGGTTTTGATGTTTTCTGAAGTATTTTCTTTGTTCTTTTGGATCTTTGAGTGATTGCTTATGTGTGCCAATAATTGCTTGCTTACGATAGATTGATCGGAGTGTGACGAGTAGAACTACCAGAATTTATGAGTTTGAAGAATCGTCATCAACAGTACAAGGCAAGTTCACACCTTGGTCATACTTTCTATACCCAGTTTTTATGATGCATTAGTTCACCCTGACAAATTTGCATGAGTAGGATTGGGAATTGGGCTTTGCTATGTAGTTCATGAGGTAGGTACCTAAGATCCTTGAAACACCCCGGGATTATTTCGTGATGTCATATATTGCTTAGCCATGCTCGTAGACGGGGATTGGTATGCGAGATTCATGCATTACTGTAGGATGCTACTAATGCGACACTATGATCAGAGACCCTTCGAGAAACTGTGTGCGATGCAATAATCGCAAACGGTGCTGTATGGAAACCGTCAGAAATGCGTAAAACGTTTGTGATGACTGATGCATCAAACACGGTTCAGATTTTAGTTGCGTGTGCGATGAAGGGCATACGCTTCAGTTCAATTAACTTTTTGCGATGAGGAGGAACAAAAGAAACGGGCAGCCAGATGAAGGCGTGTGCGATACACAGCATACGTTTCACTCGGATGAACTGTTTGTGATTAGGCAACACAAAAGAAATGGTCAGCCAGATCAAGGCGTGTGCGATATACGGCATGCGGTTCACTCGGATGAACTGTTTGTGATTTGGAAACACAAAATAAACGGTCAGCCAGATCAAGGTGTGTGTGATTGAGGGCATACGCTTCAGAATGATTAACTGTTTGCGATTAGGCAATAGAACAGAAATGGGTAAGTCAGATCAAAGTGTCTGCGATTGATGGCATACACTTCACATTGATGAACTGTTTGCGATTAGCCACAACAAACTGAAATAGTTATATAGATCAACGTGTGTGCGCTAGACGGGCACACCCATTCTAATTAAAAGAAGCATGCGCGATGGTAATAACGAGCACGCACGGTTGTTGGAACAAGACGTGTGCTGGCATTGCCTATTGCGGTGCACCCTATAGTGCAAATGCCACGTACGCGGCCGAGAAGGCGTACGTGCCCATGTTACGCCTTTCGGGAATAGTGTCGCACTTATGACCGTCAGTAAAGTTTGAGCATGCGTCCCGTCACATTTTTTTAGAAGAACAGGGGGGCCGCGTCCCGTCACATTCCAAATTGCAAACCTGTTCACACCGATCAAAACCTAAACGGTTTACCACTTAGGAGCGTATTACTACGCGGTTATAAATACTACTACTCCAAGATGACTGCACATTCCTCCTCAACTCCTCATCCACAAAAAAGTCAAAAACAAACAAGTCATTCATCATCGTTCCCTTGCATCCGCCATGGCCAGCGTGAGTTCTGGGTCGAGAGATTGCCACCAGGGATAGGCGAGCCTGGAAGCGGGAGCACGAGAGATGTCCCTCCTCGCCGCGATAGTAGCCAACATGTCCCACCGCACGGCCGTAGCAACAGAGAGGTCCTGCCGCGCTGTCGAAGCAGCACGGAGGACCCACGGCGTCGTCGATGCAGCAGACTGGTCCTGCCGCGCCGCGGAAGTAGAAGAGATGTCCCGCCGCGCCGCGAATGCAGCAGAGATGTCCTCCCGCGCTGCGGCGGCCTGGGAAAATGCCTCGCGGGAAGGCGAGGACTCTTACAAGCGCCTGCGTGCCCTTGTCCTTATGCAGATGGATCAGATCTCCAGGTGGGAGAGGTTGCGGGATGACCTGAAAGCCTCGTTTGAACAGTCTATCGACGTCATCCGGCAACTAAATGAGAGCAATGCGGAGCTCCGGGCCGAGCGCGACCTGCTGAGGGCGAAGATCGTCGGAAGTGCGGAGCGGCAGGAGCAGACAACTGCCTTGTTGAAGAGGACCGGCGTCATCATCGAGAAACTTATAGACCAGAATAACAAGCTGCGCATCGGGCGCAGAAGGCTGGTGGAGGAATCCGTGGATGCTCTCAAGCAACATCTTGAGGACAAGAAAGAGCTCGTCCCAGCTCACTGCGGAGACTAGTTCCAGCGGCCTACAGTAACGCATCAAGAAAGTAGAGATCAGCGAGCCAGATCGTTGTCTTCCTTTTTCTTTTGCCCTTGTGTATTTCGGGAGTCTCTGTTGCACTGCAACCATTTGATTAATGCATTTAAAAATTTCACCAAAATTTGGTCATGTCATGTGGTGTTTCCCCGTCACTTCTATGCAAAAACATCTTTTGGTTATTGGAGATTTTGAGCCCTACATCAACTTTTCAGATCTGGTCCAGTAGGTATTTTTGCACTACAACCCAGTTAAATATTCCTTTAAAAATTCTTCCAAGTGTTTGGGGATGTCAGTAGACGCATATAATTCAACTTTATACTAAAACCCAGTGATGTTCTTTGAAAAATTTGAGTGAATCAACCTCTTTTTCATCCTGGTCCAGTTTTGTGTTTTCTACTGCAACCCTATTTTATTTTGCTCTAGTACCCCTGAGCTTTTTCCTACCTATAGCCCTCCCTACAAAACCCTTAAGTCCAGGAGAGTGGACCCATTGGAGGATTTTAAGTGCATGCAATGAGACCTTTTTCTTTCTGTCCAAAACTGAAGTTTTGCAAAACTTGCACTCGCAAGTTTCTGGTTTTGCCCAAATGATCTTGCCATCATCACCTACATCCAGGGAGACCCTGACCTGGAGTTTTTGGCCACCCCAATAGTTGCCTAGATGCACCTAGCATTCTGTCGAACACTTGGTGTGCACAGTCAGTTTTGACATGGATTTTAGTTTGCACTGTGTACTTGATCCTCTGACCCAGCAACCTTGTCCACGAAGATCCTAGCTATCCCTATCCCTGTCCTATTATTTGCCAGCCTCCCTCTAGCACTCTAGGCTGCCCTGGCATTTCGTCGAGCACGTCCCGTGCGTGCTCTGGGTGCGCCCAGAGCGCATGTTTTACACGCGCGCGCACCGAGCCGCCGCGTCGCACTGCCGCCCTCGCCGCGTCCCGCCCCTGGCCCTTGCTCACCTGCAGAGCCACGCACTACCCTCGCCCACTCTCCAAGCCACCCCTGGCGCCCAACAGCGCCGCCGTCAGAGCCTTTGGCGGCACGCCGACGTCGGCAGTGAGCTCCTGCCACGGACGGCGCCGCCCAAGCCACACCAACGCGCCAGCTGCCCCCTGGAGCAGCTCGAGCTTATCCTGGAACCCGTCGGCACGCGCTCGTCGCCCCCACGTCGCCCTGCAGCTACAGCACGGCGGTCGCCGGCATCCTTATCCACGGCCGCCGCGGGACCAGCCTCGAACACCTATAAAAGGAGGCCCTGAGCCCCTCCGAGCACTCAGGCGATCTCAGGCCTCCCCCCTAGAGCTCCCCTAGCCGTGGATTGACCGGAAGAGGCCATCTCCCCCACCTCCGGCCGGTTCGGCCGCCGCTGTCTTCCGGTGATGTTCGTCGCAACCAGACAATTCCCCGCCCATCCAACACCACCACCCGCTTCCCCTTGTTCTTGCGGAGCTGCCAAGCGCCTCAGCTTTGATCGAGAGCCACCACAGCCCAAACCCCCAATCATGCCCGAAGCCCCCTCCGCCGAGGAGCTCTCCGCCGGTGACTCCTTCCACCGCCGTCGACCCAACGACCACCGGGAGGACCGCCCCGGTCTTGCGGATCCATCCCCGCCCTCAGGACCCCGCGGGGAGGCGCCATTCGTCGACGGTGATCGCCGGAGTCCCGCTCCCGTTCGGGCAGAGAAGAGGAGGGAGAGGGGGGAATAGTCAAACCTGACCAGTGGGCCCCCTGGACCCACTGTCAGTGACCCAGCCCCGCGACTGCATGTTGAAGTGGAAGCGTATATCCCCGAAGTATGTGTCCACTACCCCGAAAGCGTATTCTGTATCAAAACGTTTTCTTTTTCTATTTTATTTTAAAACAGAACTTTGCCCAAACTTTGACTGGCTATATCTTTAAAAATAAAACTCCAAATGAGTTGATTTTTTTTCCTACCTCTCTCAAATTTCATCTAGTTTATTTTAAGATTTATTTCAAAAATATTTGGGACAACTTTTTGTACTGTTTTTCAAATATTTGTTATTTGAATATTTTTCAAAATAGGAAATGGAGAGAGAAGAAAGCTTTCAAAAAGTGCACCCCCCTTGCATACGCTTGAAGGCAAGCATTCTGAACTCTGGCATAATATTTTCGTGAGGTGTTTGATACGGTTACAACACCACTTGGCTTGGAGCATACGTTATTTTTTTGGTAATGATAAAGTCACACACATGAGTGCATATTGAAGATGCTTTACTGTTAAGAATGGATATGCTGGTGATAATGATCATCCTCGCGAGCTTTTCATGCATACCGGCAGGAAGCCGGGAAAAGTCGTGGTCTTGGGTAGACACGAGCTTGTCCCTAGTCCCTCGTCGGGACGAGTGTGTCCGGTATGGCATGATGAGGTTTGACGAGCGGTGTTTCTGTCTGTCAATGGGAATATTTTTGTCATGCTAATCATTCGGAGAATACATGGACCTCCTGAGTCGGCCGTAGGTCGAGTCTTGATTAGTAACTTCCCCTACTTGTTTTGTACTACCACTTGTCCCTGCCGCAGGTAGGGTACGGTTCAGTAAGTTGTCAACCCCTTACCAAGGCACACACCGTACAGAGAGGCCATGGTGGAAGATACCGGATGCATCCGGTAGGCATGCCACCTGGTCCGGGGGCATGGGTGTTTCCGGTTGGGACCGAGAGGGGGGCACCCCTTAGAGCGCGCGGTATAAATTTGATCCCATGCTACTTCGAGGTTGTAGCCTCTCCACTTAGAGTTTTGCTTGACAGGTGTCGTGGGTGATTCCAGACACCGGTAAGTTAAGCTGGTGTGTGCAGGTCAGGCGTGTTTTCAATTAAAAGGCCGTAGGCGGAATTTGTCCCGATGGACTAAATAAATCCGTTACTCGTGGGTAAAGAGTACACCCTCTGCAGAGGTTATACCTATTCGGATAGCCATGTTCATGGGTAAGGACCTCGGTCTGAGATGGGTCTAGTGACGGTCTTCGGATGGAGAAACGGCTAAACTAGAAATTGTTTATGACCTGTGACATATGAGGATTATGTTTATTATTATTATGGACTAACCAGTTACATTATTTGATTTATTGAGTATCCCTGGGACGGTTCTACCTCCTGGATATTCACTGTGATTATTCTTATATAAGCCCTTTATGTGGCTTCGCTCAGACGCCCGACTGCGGCATGTTTGTCATTTCTTTATTATTTATAAGCCCTTTATGTGGCGTCGCTCAGACGCCCGACTGCGGCATGGTTGTCATTTATTTATTATTCATAAGCCCTTTATGTGGTGTCGCTCAGACGCCCGACTGAGGCATGACTTATCTTATTATCCTTTTTGAGGCGTCGCTTCAGACACTCGATCAGTGCAGTCTATTTTCTACTTCCGTATTGTATATTCATATTTTACCTGCTTGCGAGCATCATGGATTTCATTTATTTCGTGACAGCCGTTGTGGTCATAGAATTTTTCAGAGCACGATTATCCCTTGTTATATTATACCCGTGTTCATAATGTTTGCGAGTACATTCAAACGTACTCACTGGCTTGTCCCTGGCTATTGTCTTGGCCAGATTCCTTGCATGGAGAAGAGCGTTACGACGACAGCCCCGGAACCCATGTGAAGGTGATAGCAGCCTCGCGAAGATAGGAGTTATCCTGGTCAGCAGTTCTTGTGGGAAATGGATGTCCCATAGACGCAGATGTACCGTAGACCGCTTCCGCCATCAACCACTAGAAACCAAGTGTTGTACACATAGGCCACAATGGTCTTGTACTGTATATTTTGTACTTTGCTTGGAATTCTTGTATCAAGTTGGTGCCTCATCAGCTAATAGTAATCCTGGGGCTGGTGAGCACAAAGGCCGCTTTCTGGGAAATTAATATCCCAAAAATCCGGTCCTGACAGGAGGCGAATTAGATTCCTATTTATTCTTGAGGACCAGGCTTTCCTGGTACTCGTGCAATTTATCTAGAGGACCAGGCTTGGTCATTAACCAAGATAAAAATCCTGGTACTCATGCTTAATGGCTATATGCATCCTTAGTTGGTGCAGAGGTCGGGGAAGTAAAATCCTCCCCCTTTTTGAAGAGGAACAAACCAATCAATGTACCCCCCCCCCCGCGTCGCTCTCACCTAGGTCGACTCGGGGGCGCCTCCCTAACCCTAGCGCGCTGCCGGCCAATCGCCCCAGCCCCGCGCCGCCGCCGGAGGAAGCCGCCGGGCGAAGCTCGTGAGGCTGACGGGGGCGGGGGGCGACTCCGCGCGGCTCCTGTTGGGACGGGGGCGGCGGATCTCGGTGGGAACCGGCGGTGGCCCGGGCATGCGCGGCCCATGGCGTCCGGCGGCGTGGTGGCGTTTCTCGGCGGGGGGTTGTAGGTGATGGCGGAGGGGTCGGCCATTCCCGCTAGGTGATGTACTGCTGCCTGCGATGGCGCATGGCGACCTGCACGGCAGTACTCTCCGTTCCTTGGACGAGCGCGTCCTTGGGAGCAGGAGGGGGTCGGCCTGACGAGCTCCGGTAGGCATGGCGTGCTCGTGGCAGCGGCAATCCGGCGCTCCGGGTGGTGTCTTCTTCGAGCGGCGCGAGGTGGACAGCAGGCATGTGGTGGCGGTGCTGATCTGCAATGGATCTGGCAAGGCACCACGGCCCGATGCTAGGCGATCCATGCACGCGATGCTTGATGGAGGCTCTTCGAACAGATCTGGGTGAAAGCCTGCCTTTGGCTAGCTGCCAAGGCCGGCGGTGACGGCGCCGAGGAGAAGTTCAAGGCCACTATCTGCTATCTCCGGGGGAAACCCTAGATCAGTAGATCGGATGACGGCGGCGCTATATTGTGTCATTTCCTCTTGGGGGCGTCAATCTTGGAGGTGTTCACGGGATCGAGGGACCAGTGGGCGGCTTCTTTGGTGGAGCGGTGCTTCATCTTAAACATTGATGGCGTCAGGTCTCGGCGGTGTGGTGCAGTGGAGACTTGGTGCCCGATGCGCGGAGATGGACTCGCGCAGGAGGAGGTAGCTGTCTGGCGTCATGGTGGCGTTGATGGCAGAGTGGCCTGACAAGGTAGAAGCTTCAATATCTGCTCTGAAGACGGACCTGTGGAAGATGGCGGCGACGACACATGTGAATGCGTCAGACCGGTCTGTGCCCCAGACCCGGTATGTGGCTTGGCTGGGGCTTCCGGCTTTTGATGATAGGCTTAGGTGAGTGGTTTGGGTATTTGGCCCAGCTAGCACCACTTTCATCGTTTGGATAGGAGTAGTGGCATATGTTCCCAAGATGGCGGATTCAGGCATATTGTTGTAATACTTTGTAAGGTTCTCGAGAATAATCAATAAAGTGGCCGCATGCATCCCCCAGATGCACAGGCCGGGGGTCATCCTCCTTTTCTAAAAAAATGTATGTCATTTCGCACACGGAGGTGACACGTTCCCTCTCGGAACTAGGAGCCTTCTTGAGGGAAGCTCCGGTTTGCAAGAAGCTTACACCAAAGATTGTCCCAATTTGGCCAAAAAAATTACTGCAGCATGTTGGTGCCATGTCATGACACCATGCCAAGTTTCATGATTTTCAATTGTGTTTTGGATTTACAGGAATTGAAAAACCAAGTTTCTCAATCATTCCGGCCGAGCCACGACACCCAGATGTTTGAATTTTATTCCCATTTCTTGCATGGGACCTATAATTTCACCCAAAGACACACATGTGATTTTTCAGCAAACTTTGGTGCATTGGAGCATGTGCTTGTAGTTCAAATTTGAATTATGCACATTAAATGCCTAGAAACTCAATTAATGCATAAAATGCCAAACGAACCTGGAATAATTCCAAATTTAAACGCGACACTCATATACTAGTTGCATGTTCACTGTACGTAAATGTTCTAGCAATTCAAACACCATCCTTTCCCTCCGTAACACCATTTTGTCTTTCAAAACATAATGAAAAAATCAGGTATACCACAAACAGTTTACTAGAAAGAATCGTGTGGGATGCGATATAAAATATCTTGGCGCACCGTCCTGTCTGGCTTACGCAGGAAGCTTCATCGTCTATAGTCCACCGCCCCCGCTTGAACCACACTTGCGCGCCAGTTTCTCGCGTCACCAAGCGGAAAATTTTTGCCACCACGGAAATATCTATCTCCCCGCCCCCTCCCTCCTACCAAAAGCCACATTTCCACTGTTCCTCCTTGCTTTCCAAGTTCAGACCTTCACTGCTGCTTACTGGCAGCTCAGCCTCCTCGCCGGCGACCCTTCTTCTTGCAGCGCCGCCTGCTCGCTGGCGACCCTTCTTCTTGCATCGCCGCCTCCTCGCCGGCGACCCTTCTTCTTGCTGTGTGGCCTCCTCGCCGCCGATCCTTCTTCTTGCTGCGCGGCCTCGTTGACAAGGTCAGGTAATCCACACCCCACCCACACCAACCTCCTCCTTCCCCGTCCCACATGCCCCGACTGACGGAGCGATACCTTCCACCAAAATCACTGCCCCCTCCTCCAATTAAGTGCCGCCCACAGCCATTTCACACGGAGTATAACGTGGAGCTGAGTAGCATGCAGCCGCATGCGTGAACGAGGTCGCTATGGCTGACATGCGTGTGGACCGCCAGATCTTGGAGGAGCACCTCGTCTTCGAGGCCACTGTCGACACTGCCGCGCGGTTGTCTACTTTAAAATACAGTTCGTGATGTTTTCTCGAGGCCACGACCAGTGCCTTCTAGTGATTTTTGTCCTCTGTAATGTTAATATGCAATATGATGTTCAGTTAACAGTTTGGTCCTCTGAAATGTAATGTTCAATTAACACTTTGGTCCAACAATTGCTACATTTCGTAGTACTATTCTCAAGCATTCTTTGTTTTGTGAACTGTCTTATCTTCTAGTACATGTTTCTATTCTGCAATGTCATGCTCAGTTAACTATTTTGGTTCATTTGGTCTGCTGTCCATTTAACTGTTTGGTTCAGTTCTGCAATTTGATTTTCATTTGCTGTGGGTACAACTTTGTATTTTTATGCATGTGACACCAATCGAATTTGGCTATACTCAATACATATTCTACTGATAGTATGGCAACTCTCAGTTAACCTGATCAAGATTTTCCTTATGTGTGTTGCAGGGAAACAATGGCAGACACTGCAGTTTACCATCGAGGTTTGTTCAAGCAGGGTCCTTTGGCTAATAGCACATTATTGTGCAGTTGCAGGAATCATTCTAATATTTAGGTTTCTTACAATTTGGTCACACACGGCTTCCGGCAGTGAACTGTTTGCGTTAGGCCACCTTGCACAAACGTTTCCACATAAAGAACTGTGTGGGATGTACATACCTACGGAAATGATTTTCTGGGATTCACCGTGTGGGATGTACATACCTACGGAAATGATTTCCGGGATTCACCGTGTGGGATGTACATACCTACGGGAATATTTTCTGGGATTCACCGTGTGGGATGTACATACCTACGGAAATGATTTCTGGGATTCATCTTGTGGGATGTACATACCTATAGAAATGATTTCTGGGATTCACCGTGTGGGATGTACATACCTACGGAAATGATTGGGTTTCCATGCCTCGCACGATCGCACACGGCCCTAGCCTGGGTCCCACGAGGGCCTATCCCCAATGATTTTTGGGTCGTGTGGGAGGGACCCCCCTATCGCCCGCACTCACTTGGCGACGGTTCCAAATGCAGTCGCGAAAAGGGGTTTTAAACCGTTTGTTTAGGACGTCGTTGTACCGGTGATGCAAGTTGCAAGAGATAATAATTAAGGGTAACTTAAGGTGGCAACATCAACACACATCTGGGTGGAATGGTTGGGGCACCATGAAGAAACCAATGGCTTGCCCAGGCACCTGGAGAAACCAGTGCTTGCCCAAGGGAATCCCGGAGTACCCGTGTGATTACCCTATGGAATGCCACCCAGGCTCAAAGGGATCATATGATATTTCATGCCTAGAAACTTCCGTGTGCAGTCACAAGCCATTATGGGCTCTGGCGTAGTTGAGTAAGTTGTGGGAAACCTTTCCATGATAGGCTAGCAGATGTAGGGGAATTGTAGGTGTACCGGCCTATCTATCGGTTATGGGGACCTCTTCGGAAAGACTATGTCTCACTCATCCGGTTCTCAAACATCAGGCAGTGCGAGGAATTCAACGGAGGAGATCGAGTCTTGTGGGGAACAGTGCGCAAATCTCTGCAGGGTGTACAAACTAATCAAGATTAGCCGTGTCCCCGGTTATGGACAACTTGAGTATCTAGAAGTGAATTATTGGTTGATCTCATCACTCTATTTAATAAAATTGTTGGGTTATTAATGATTTGGTAATTTTGGGATTGAGTTGGAGGAACCTTCTCAATAATGGCATAAACTTGGTAGTAAAATAAAATTTATTCCTTTGTTGTAGGGAAAAATAGCTTTATGCAAAATTAAACTTAGAGCCTCCACCAGCCAAATATGCATATAGAGATAGACATTTCTCATTTTTATTCTATGGTGTGAAATTGCCAGTACATTCAATGTACTGACCTACATGGCTGCAACGTCACATGTTGCAGGAATCATACAACGAGTAAGTGATACGTTAGGGTTACGATGTCTACACTCAACTTTGCCGTTGGTGTTGTTGGGACTCCACAACTTTGTTGCTACTTCTGCTATACCGACTGAGGTAATAGTATTTATGTTACTTTTTACATGTATTGAACTCTGTTATAAATCCTCGAGTACTCTGTGTGTCAGCATACCGATCCAGGGATGACACTTAAGCATAGAGATTTTATCCATTTGGGTCGGGTCGCTACACTACTTGAACAAAATGAAAGATATCATCGATAAATAAAAGCATGTTTTGCTTATTAACATCTCGGAAATATTCCGCCATAGTTAGGGCAGTTAAACCAACTCACATACAAGCTCCCAGTGGTTCATTCAATTTGCCATAGACTAGAGCTATCTTTGATTCCTCAATATTTTTTGCAATACTCCGGATTCCTTCATTTCCATATAAAGATCATTTCCTTCACGAGTCTGTTCCCCTACTCCACCAAATACGGATACGCCCCCTTGAGCTTTAGCAATGTTATTGATTAATTCCATGATCAGTACTGTTTTACCTACTCCAGCCCCCCCCCAAATAGTCCTATTTTTCCTCCACGTCGATAAGGAGCTAAAAGATCGACGACCTTAATACCTGTTTCAAAGATGGATAATTTCATATCTAACTCGATAAAGGCAGGCGCAGATCTATGAATAGGGAACATTGCACTACTATCTATAGGACCCAAATTGTCAACAGGCTCCCCAAGAACATTGAAAATTCGTCCGAGCGTAGCTCCACCGACCGGAACACTGAGAGGAGCTCCCATGTCAATCACTTCCATTCCTCTCATCAACTCGTTCGTAGCACTCATAGCTACAGCTCTAACTCGATTATTTCCTAATAATAGTTGTACCTCACAAGTCACATTAATTTTCTTATCAGCAATGTCTCTACTCTGGACTACCAAAGCGTTATAAATATAAGGTAACTTATCTGGGGGAAAAGTGACATCCAGCATGGGTCCAATAATTTGATCGATGCGACCTGTACTTTTTTCTTCAATTGTGGAAACCTCGGGAGGAGAAGTAGTAGGATTGGTTCTCATAATTATCACATAATTAAAAAAGGAATTTGTTGAAACTTTTATTTTTTTATTCTTGAATAATGCCAAATCAAATAAAAAATCCAAAACTAAAAAGGAAATGAATTAGTTAATTCAATAAGAGAGAAAAGGGGACCAGGACTTGATTTCGTTGCCCAAGTGAATCCCATTCAATCGTTTACTCATGGAATGAGTCTGTTGGAAAGTTCAATCGATCTTTTTTTCATATACATTTTGCCTTTTGTGGAGGATCTGTGCCTACTCTACTATCCTATCTAGGACTTCGATATACAAAATATATACTACTGTGAAGCATAGATTGCTGCTACCTCTTGAGCATGCGTTGGTTTTCCCTTGAAGAGGAAAGGGTGATGGAACAAAGTAGCATAAGTATTTCCCTCAGTTTTTGAGAACCAAGGTATCAATCCAGTAGGAGATTACACACAAGTCACCTAGTACCTGCACAAACAATCAAGAACCTTGCAACCAACACGATAAAGGGGTTGTCAATCCCTTCATGGTCACTCGCAAAAGTGAGATCTTATAAAGATAGTAAGATAAATATTTTTGGTATTTTTGTTGTATAAATTGGAAAGTAAAGATTGCAAAATAAACGGCGAAAGAAATTGGCAAGTTGACAGGAAACTAATATGATGTAAAATAGAACCCGGGGCCATAGGTTTCACTAGTGGCTTCTCCAATGAAAGCATATAATACGGTCGGTGAACAAACTACTGCCGAGAAATTGATAGAAGAGCGCATAGTTATGAGAATATCTAGGTAATGATCATGAATATAGGCATCACGTCCGTGTCAAGTAGACCGAAACGATTCTGCATCTACTACAATTACTCCACACATCGACCGCTATCCAGCATGCATCTAGAGTATTAAGTTCATAAGAACAGAGTAACGCATTAAGCAAGATGACATGATGTAGAGGGATAAACTCAAGCAATATGATATAAACCCCATCTTTTTATCCTCGATGGCAACAATACAATACGTGCCTTGCTGCCCCTACTGTCACGGGGAAAGGACACCGCAAGATTGAACCCAAAGCTAAGCACTTCTCCCATTGCAAGAAAGATCAATCTAGTATACCAAACTAAACCAATAATTCGAAGAGACTTACACTACTGCAGGATGGTCCAAACGCGACACTACAATCAGAGACCCTTCGACCAAACTGTGTGCGATGCTATAATCGCAAATGATGGTGTAAAAAAACCGTCAAAAAAGGTGCAAAACGTTTGCGATGACAGATGCATCAAAGACGGTTCAGAATTTAGTTGCGTGTGCGATGCAGGGCATACAGTTCAACTCAATGAACTGTTTGTGATGAGGAGGCACACAATAAACGGGTAGCCAGATGAAGGTGTGTGCGATATACTGCATACGGCTCACTGGGATGAACTGTGTGTGATTAGGCAACACAAATGGAAACGGTTCAACTGAACAAGATGTGTGTGATACGCGGCAAACAGGCTTGTAATCTAAAATGTGTGCGAAGACCAATAATAACACGAACGATTGCTGCTAATAAGCCGTGTGAATTGCTCTGTCTACAATAGAATAACATGTATATATATATATAACTGAAATAAACATCCAATTACATAAGTGACTATACAGAACATTCGCACACACCTCAATAAACAATTGCATGCATTCTAAATTAGGAGAAACTATCGTCTAGTCATCTACTTCTTGTGACGCCCCCGCCACTGCTATGTGGCTCGATCCCTCGTCTGGGTCAGGAAGAAGACAGTTCCTCATGTCAATGATCCGCCTGTACATCTCGTAACTAGTGTACGCGTCCATGGCCACGTACTTGACATGTTGTTCATCCATTCTCTTATGCCACACACTATGCCAGGCGTTCTTGTCCTTATTGCTCTCTTGCTTCATCTTTATGTAGTAGGGGTCAATGATGGCCGAGGCGCGGTCAACGAGGGAGTTCAGTATGCTTTTGTCGGTGCCCCAGACCTTGTAGTGGTGCTGGATGTTGACAAGATTCTGGCATTTCAAGTCCGAAACCTTGAGCGCTTTTAGATCGTTGGTGGTGTCCACCGTAGCGAAACTGTAGTCGGAGCTCTTGATAAACCTGGAGAAACGCTCACAAGGCCTTGTGGCAAGGTGGAAGTGGTAGACGAGGACGTCATGTCGCACGCACAACTGGGCAACGGCAACCTTCTGATCGTGCCCGGCACGGCCGATGGTGTACTCCAGGTCGATGCCGACCACTCGGTACTTGTCCTCGGCAAGGAAAGGCTCCATAGTTTGGATGGATCTCTCCACCGAGACTGGATCGTCCGTGTACACCACCGAGAGGGCCTTCCCCCTCACGTGGGTGTCCACTACGTGATGCGTGGTGAACTGCCCGCCGTTGTCGTCGTCGGCCGCTGGGAGCGCCATTGGAGCCACGGGGAGCACCATTGGAACCGCTGGATGTCCTCTCTGTATGTGTCCTCGTGGGTGTGCTTATTGTGACGTGTGAGACGAGAGATGAAGGTAAATGGCCGCAGGAATAAAAGGGGGCCGGGTGTCGGTGTCAAAACCGGTGGATCTCAGGTAGGGGGTCCCGAACTGTGCGTCTAAGGTCGATGGTAACAGGAGATAGGGGACACGATGTTTATCCAGGTTCGGGCCCTCTCTATGGAGGTAATACCCTACTTCCTGCTTGATTGATCTTGATGAATATGAGTATTACAAGAGTTGATCTACAATGAGATCGTAATGGCTAAACCCTAGAAGTCTAGCCTGTATGACTATGGTAATGAATATATGCCTTCCGGACTAAACCCTCTGGTTTATATAGACACCGGGGGGATCTAGGGTTACATAGAGTCGGTTACATAGAAAGGAATCTTCATAGTTGATCACCAAGCTTGCCTTCCATGCCAAGGAGAGTCCTATCCGGACACGGGTATAGTCTTCGGCCTTCGTGTCTTCACAGCCCATCAGTCCGGCCCATGGATAACAGGCCGGACGCCCGAGGACCCCTTAGTCCAGGACCCCCTCAGTAGCCCCTGAACCTGGCTTCAGTGACGAGGAGTCCGGCGCGTAGATTGTCTTTGGCATTGCAAGGCGGGTTCCCCCTTCCGAACTCCAAGATAGTCTTCAGACGTAATGATTGTATCTGGACCTGTATGCACATCTGCAGAGAATATAATATTCCACGAGTCCAATCCGCTGAAAACTTTTTGGTAACATGACATCACGCCTGCCCGGTCATTATTTTCGAACCGTTGGCAAGCCCGCCGTCCCACGTCTTGAGACGTGGTTTTATTGGCACGTCTTATCCAAGTGGAGATCGTGTCCCCCTTTTTTATGGGATTCTTATCAACCCAGACGTGGGTAACCCAACAGTCACTTGGGTACAACTCCTTGGGAATAGGCAAGTTTTGAGGCCTAGGAGGAGACGTTCGATATTCACGGTCTTTATATAGGGGTACAGACCCGTCTTTTTTCTTTCATGCTTGCTTCTTCCTCAACCCTTGGTACCTCGAGTTCCAACACCCGGGTTTCAGTCGCCACAAGCCCCAATCATGTCCAGATCCAACCGTCAAGGCCGGTGGGTGGCTTCTTGTGTCATAGAGGAGATATTGCAAAGCTTCAGGCGGTGAGGTATCTGACCGCAGAAATCCTTCATCGGCTCCCTGCTAAGGGGCAGGTTATCCCTACCCCCAGATCTAGCGAGAGGGTCGTGTTCGTGTTCCACTTCCTCCACAGGTTAGGGTTCGCGCTTAACCCCTTCATCCGAGGGCTCAAGTTTTATTATGGGCATGATTTTCACGATCTGGCCCCTGACTCTATTCTTCTCATCTCGGCGTTTATCGTCACGTGCGAAGCCTTCCTCCGAACTCCTCCGCACTTCGGCTTGTGGCTCAAGACCTTCAACATGAAGCCGCAAGTGATAGAGGGGGAGCAGGCAGAGTGCGGTGGTGCCACAGTGAGCAAGCTTCCTAGCACTGTTTGGCTCAAAGGATCCTTCGCCGAATCTTTCGACTTATGGCAACAGGGGTGGTTCTATATGACCGAGCCTCGTGGCTCCAAGTGGGCAACTACGCCCGCATTCCGATCCGGCCCCCCAATTCAGCTTGCTTCATGGATCAATAAGGGGTTGGTCTGGGGATCAGTTGATGAAGTGCGTACTCTGCAGAGTCGCATCCGAAGCCTTGCCGAGAAGGGCATCGATCTTGTTAACGTTGTTCAAGTAATGCTAGTCCGCCGGACCCTGCCGTGCCAGCGACGGCCTCTCCGTATGTGGGAGTTTAATCCACAAGGGACACGGACTCTTCAGCACTTCTTCGGTGCTACACACGAAGGAATGTGGAGATTGTTTTTCAGGAAACGAAAGCAATGGCCGAACACCACCGAAGATATCGGCCTTGACTGTAACCATCCGGACACCTTAGTAAGTATTCCATTCCCGAACACCTTTTAGTCAAGCATCCCGTAATAAGATACTGATCAAACCATCCCTTTCCAGGGCTGGATAAAGAAAGTGCAACGAATCAGGTGTCCGGCCCCCCTTCCCGAAGACTCAGCGGACGCCGTGCTGACAAGGATGCTGGCCCCGACACCATACGAGGTGCCTACAAAGGAGGGCCCGAACAGGTAGACTAGAGGTGACCTCTGTCCCGGGGATAGACTGGACACCTTGTTCGGGGAAACTGAAAATCCTTCGCTCGAAGGCAAAGGTGCGGGAGAAGCAAACATTCCATCTTCCCATGGCAAGAAGAGGGCCGCCTCCGAAAATCGGGAGGGGAAGTCTCCCAAGAGAGGCAGAATGCCATCGTCGGGCGGCTCGGACCTGGCGAGCGACGTCGCCGTAAAAATCCAGGATGAGGACAAGCCTCCGGTCGAACCGTAAGTGAAGCAGGGTGCTCTAAACATACCCCACTCCTTTCCTTTTACCGAAGTATCATCTAATATATGTAAATCCTTGTAGTTTGACGCCCAGTGTTCCTCAACCATCCTCTTCCTCGGGAGATCTTCTTCCGGAGATGATGGAGAGTAATACGCCTTCTCTGGCCTCCTCGCTCAATAGGCGGACGACTTTGAGGTGTCGTCCCGGAGGGTTTCTCCCGACCGACAAGCAGTGCGGGGGACGGGGAAGGCATTACCCGAAGGTGGTGCCTCTGTCGCCCAGGGTTCGGGGGTCAAGAATGACGGCACCGGACTATCCGGTGTACTACCGGAGATGATTCTGGAGACGAGTAAACGAATTCCTTCAAAGGAAGGTTGTACTCCTGCGGCGGCTTCCAAAGATTCGGGAGCGCCGGACATGTTGACGGACATGCTACGACAAGCGTCCGTCTCAGAGGAACACCGTGCCTTGATGGGTACAGTGGTCGAGCGGGTTCTGTCTGCAAAGAGCGGATTGAATGAAGCCTTCACGAGCCTGCTAAGAGGCTTCGAGGTTTGTGATGTAACTTTTCCAGTTGTACTTTATTCGCAGAATGCGCCTATGTATAGATAATAGCCCCTGAGACTCGGATTGCCTTCTCAAAGGAGGCGATCGGAGGATCAAAAAGATATGCTCAGGTAATAATCTGATGTAATTGAAATACAGGCCGTTCCCCTGGCAAGTACCCGGACTACAGAGGTAGCCGAACTCCAGCGAAAGCTTGATATGGCAGGGGATGACATTGCATTGATCAACAAGCGTCTTGACGAATCGCAAGGTATGTTTTTCGAGCCTGCATTACACAGATGTGCTTATGATGTAAGCCTGAAGCTAAAAATTGTATATTGGACATGCATGACTGCAGATGGTGCTGCCGCAGTTGAGATTCTTCGGGCGGAGCAGGCCCGGGCCAAGGAGCAGGCCCGGTTTAGTAATGCGGCTGCCGAAAAGGCATCGGCTGAGTTAGAAGCCGAACAAGCTGCTCGGCGCCAAGACGAGGAGAAAATATCCACGATGGAGCTCGAACTAAAAATGCTACTAGCCGCTGTGAACTTCTTGAGAAGGAGAATGAAGCCAAAACGGCTGAACTTGACAAGGCCTTGCAAGAGGCGAGAGAAGCGCAGTCTGAATCCAGAGCAGCCCGTGAGGAGATCCAGCAAGCTGGGGAGATTGCGGCTAGTAAGCCCTTTTGTTACAAACTAAGTTCAGCGATCCGAACTATGCTTAGCTTAACCAAGTGTGGAGTTCTTCGGACGAGTTTTTAGACTTGCCGAAGAGTTCTTCCGATGCGGCGCAGTTTTACGAAGCGCGAGTGGGTTATGCAATGGAGAAGCTTTTCTGGTCACAATTTGGCGCATGAAAACGCCCTCTGTTGCTGAATGAATAGATGTCCCAATGGGCCGAGCTTCGTAGGATATCCGGTGCTGCCATGAAGAACGTCATAATCCGGTTGTGGCCGACCGAGCCTGTTCTGAATAGCTATTTCGGCTTGGTGCAGCGGCTTGTTGATGCGGTGCCACGTATCGATGCTGTGAAGCGGTCGGTGTGCATTGAGGGTGCAGGGATGGCCCTTGCCCGAGTCAAGACATTTAGAGAGAAGATGAAGGCCATCGATGTTGCGGCGAAGAGTCCACCCAAGGGCAAGGACCGCCATGAACCGGAGCATTATTTTGAAGACGTCCTAGAGGTCGCCCGCTTGATAGAGGGTCAATGCTCGAAAGACATAATGTTCGAGTGAGGTGTATGAGAATTGTAAAAGACAATTTTATAATTAATCTATTTTTATGTTTTGCTCGAAAGCTTGTGTTCCTCCTGTGTGGCCGTTTTTATGTAATCTGAATGTTTTCCAATCGTCGGCTTCAGCCCCCTCGTAGGAAGTACGGGGGTGTTCGGAAAAGCATTAATCACTCTTGATCCAACGTCTTTGTCCATGAAGGAGGTGACAATGCGGCAAACCAGGCAATCAGACTATAGGGCGTTAACACTTTCACTTAGCCATAGGAGTTTTATGGTGGGTCTACGACATAGCCCCTAGTATGTACGCGACGTATTATAATACGATGCTTTACATATTTGATCTGAAAAAGATCCTTCGTGTGACACGGAGAGAATCGCTAAAGATTCCAATAAGTCGTCAAGTGGTTGACCAGCTCTCACCGCATCATGACAGTCAGTTTTCGGCTTTCTCTACTGAGGTACTTAACCAGATGAATCGGAAGCACAATCGCAGTAGTTCTCCCTTTACTACCCTAGCCGATGGAGCGGAACGTAGGGTAGCGAGCACAGGAGCCGGGCAACCCTACTATTGACCCAAGACAATGATTCGGAGCTGATGCATATAAGGCCAAACTTGCGATGCCGAAGTACACTATAAAGTTGTTTGGACTTTGTTGGCAACCCATTTGTTCCCATACCGAGCCCCTGGCAGGTTATGCCGAGGTACATCTGTGAAACATAGGAGCCATATTCATTGGCGAGAAGTCACGAATGATTAATTCGGATAATGTTTACTGGGACCTGAGCGATATGCGAATGATTACTTTATATATAAAAAGACCACAACCCCGGCTATTTGACATGCTCGGGGTCGGAGGTGGAGGAAAAAGGCATATTACAGGCTCGAAATAAAGAGTGCGGTCTACAAAAAGTTATTTTGGACCTCCTGTCGCACGTCTGCACCGCCTGTCCTCGGCGAGGGGAATCCTCGACGGAAGTAGCCCCTTAGGTGAGTGTACGGATCCGAACTCCGATAGACACAGTTTTAGATGTTTGTCCTTTTCGTCACCTGTTTTTAAGAGATAATGAAGAAAGAAATAAAAAGATAATAGATAAAAAATGTTACGGGAGTGCTTGCAGGCTTGTCCGTAGTGTGCTTCAGCTAATGCCCATGGTATCCTGAGTGCGTAGTGATGTATGCGCGGTACAAATTTTGCAGGTATATGAGGTGGGCGGCGGAAGCCGAACTACTATTTCTGCTCCGGGATTGATCGATCCTCGGGGGAAATTGCTTCTGACCCCCGGTATTTGGTTGGTGAACCTCTCCGTCGTCCCTGCCACCTGGCGGCCTCCTCCCTTTGTGTTCGGCGTTGAGCTTGCCGGCCTGCTTGAAGACCCAATAGCTTCTGTTGGTATGATTAGCTAGTTTATCGGGGTGGCCGTGAATCTGGCAGGGTCAGTCCAATATCCTGTCTAGGTTGGATGGTTCATCTCAGTTCACCTTGAATGGCTTCTTCCGTTGACCGGGCTTGGGATTGCTAAATCCGGCGTTGACCGCTGTGTCGCGTGATCTTTCTTTATCATTGCGACTGTTGTGTTTGCTTTGTCGTGGCTTGCCATTGCCGTGTCGGATTTCAGAAGTGCCCGAGTCGCTGGCGATGTTGCTTCTACGAGTGAGCCAGCTGTCTTCTCCTACGCAAAAGCTGGTCATTAGAGCAGTAAGGGCTGTCATGGATTTAGGTCCTTCTTGACCGAGGTGGCGTGCAAGCCATTCGTCCCGGACGCGGTGTCTGAAGGCCACAAGGGCTTCCGCGTCCGGACAGTCGACGATTTGGTTCTTTTTAACTAAGAACCTTGTCCAAAGTTTCCTGGCTAACTCTCCGGGCTGCTGGACAATGTGGCTTAAGTCATCGGCATCCGGTGGCCGGACATATGTTCCTTGGAAGTTGTCAAGGAAGGCTTCTTCCAAGTCCTCAAAGCTGCCGATAGAATTTTCAGGCAGGCTGTTTAACCAGTGCCGAGCTGGCCCTTTTGGCTTTAGTGGGAGGTATTTGATGGTGTGGAGGTCGTCTCCATGGGCCATATCGATGTGGAGAATAAAATCTTCTGTCCATACCCGGGATCGGTTGTTCCGTCGTATGATTCAATATTGACGTGTTTGAATCCTTCGGGGAATTCATGATCCATTACTTCACCAGTGAAGCAGAGAGGGTGTGCGGCGCCTCTATGTTGGGCCACACTGCGACGTACCTCCGAAGGAGTCCATTTGCGGTTTTCGCCCCAGGCGTCGATAGGTTTGTCACGTCCGAATAGGTAGCCGTCGTCGCGTGTCGAGGCATGCCCTCGCGATCCGTAGATCGATCTTGCGTGTCTTGCTCTACTGTCCAAGTCCCATCGAAGGTCGTCTGTACAACCCCGAGCTGTTTTATTCTTGCCTTTACAGCGAGGTGAGGCGGTCTGGTGTTCGGCTTGAGTTGCCTCTTTATCCGGACCGAGTTGTCGTCGACCTGCCGCATTGAGCGATGATGGTACGGGCTCCAACGCCTCGTCATCGAACTGAGGTAGCAATCTATGCTTCGGGTAGCTTTTAGCTGGGCCACTAAGGCCGTATTCTTCGGTGGCCAGGACTTCGGTCCATCTATCGTTGAGCAGGTCTTGGTCAGCTTGAAGCTGCTGCTGCTGCTTCTTTTTCAGGTTCCGTGCAGTGGCTATTAGCCTGCGCTTGAAGCGCTCCTGCTCGAGGGGTTCTTCTGGCACAATGAAGTCTTCGTCGCCGAGGCTTACCTCATCTTCGGAGAACGGAAGGTAGTTGTCATCCTCCGAATTGTCGCTGGGCAGGGCCTGTTCATCGGGGCTGGCTTGCCCGTTTTCTTGTTCCTCCTGTTCGGATGTTGCTCCAACAGGGTCTTCATTGTTTTCGGCGTCGTCCGGAGTATTATTTTCTCCGGTGCCAGTGTTGCTGTCTTTTGAGCGATGTGACTTAGAGCGGCGTTTAGGACGTCGGCGCTTAGCCTGTGTCTCAGGAGGTTTATTCTCAACTAGATCTTCTTTGTCATCATCGTTAGCCTCTTTAGGTGTATCAACCATGTACACATCGTATGAAGAGGTGGCCGTCCAACGTCCAGTGAATGGCTGGTCTTGGCCTTGCTCCTTGTCGGCATCGCGTCCAGACCGTCGATGTCTTCGGAGCCATAATCAAGCACGTCGGTTAAGTCCTCACAGTGGCTATGAAGTGGGTGGCGGGTGGGAAGCAAAATTCTCCATCATCAGCCCCTAGCTCGAACCGAACATAGTTCGGCTGCGAGTCCCCCGCCAAGGACAGGTTCTTTAACGAGTTTTGCACATCGCCCGAAGGTGAGTGCTGGAAGATGTCTGTGGTGCTGAATTCAAAGATCGATAAACGATCAAGTTCGGCGTCTGCAGGCGTACGTAGTTCGGAATTTATAGCCGGGGACGAGTCCGGAATTCCGGTAACGCAGGTATTGCATGAGGTCGAGTCCGTGTGCAGCTCCAAGGCTGCAGACCCTGTGACCTCGGACGGCACAATCCGCTCTGGATCTAAGGCCAGAGCAGTAACAGGAACCGTCTCCTGGATGTGGTCCGATGATAGATTTAAGTCATGTTCATCGGAGCGAGGGGGACCGATTGCCACGGTCTCAAATCCGTCGAAGATCAAGTCTCCACGGATGTCCGCGACGTAGTTCAAGCTTCCAAATCTGACCTGATGGCTAGGGGCGTAGCTATCAATCTGCTCCAGATGGCCAAGCGAATTGGCCCGCAGTACGAAGCCGCTGAACACGAAGATCTGTCCCGGAAGGAAGGTTTCCCCTTGGACAACATCGCTATGGGTGATAGAAGGAGCCATCAGACCTACTGACGACGGCACAGTGCAACTCTCAATGAAAGCACCAATGTCGGTGTCAAAACCGGCGGATCTCGGGTAGGGGGTCCAGAACAGTGCGTCTAAGGTCGATGGTAACAGGAGACAGGGGACACGATGTTTACCCAGGTTCGGGCCCTCTCTATGGAGGTAATACCCTACTTCCTGCTTGATTGATCTTGATGAATATGAGTATTACAAGAGTTGATCTACCACGAGATCGTAATGGCTATACCCTAGAAGTCTAACCTGTATGACTATGGTAATGAATATATGCCTTTCGGACTAAACCCTCCGGTTTATATAGACACCGGGGGGGGTCTAGGGTTACATAGAGTCGGTTACATAGAAAGGAATATTCATAGTTGATCGCCAAGTTTGCCTTCCACGCCAAGGAGAGTCCTATCCGGACACGGGTACACTCTTCGGCCTTCGTGTCTTCACAGCCCATCAGTCCGGCCCATGGATAACAGGCCGGACGCCCGAGGACCCCTTAGTCCAGGACTCCCTCACCAGGCGGTGTGGATTCTCGGCGCGTCCGCATGGTAGTTTTTGCAGCAGGTAACTGCACCATCGCGCCGCGCCCGACGCAACCGCTTGCACAAGAACATGCGTGATCGCGCACCGGCCCAAAACACTGGCAGCACGCGTGGAGGGATGAGGGCAGAGCACCCGGAGGGAAGCGAGAGCAGAGCGCGCGCGGTGGGACGCGAGCAAAGCGCGTCGTGGCCTCCTGAACCGCAAGCAACCACACGCATGGAGCAGTTGAACACGCAGCAAATGGTCGCCTACAAACCGCCCGACAGTTGCGTCGCTGCGTAGAGAGCGGCCGTGTGATACCATCTCCGTGTAGTCTATAGTCTCCTTATATTTCGTGCCATACTTTGCCCTCAAATTTAACCAACAAAATGTTAATGCATGTTTTAAAAATTATATAATTGGAACCTATGTTCAAATACAAATCCAACTATATAATCTTTGGCAACATGCATTTGTATTTTATTAGTTAAATCGTACTTATAAACCAGGATGGTGGTATAGTAGGTAATTAAATCGCAAACGCTTTTTTATTAATCGTATGTGTACATGGCGTTTCGTCCTCCTCTCACACGTCTTGTCACCACGCTGCCGCAGACGGCTTATAGCGCAAGCTTGCGCAGCGTGGGGGCGTTCGTTTTGCCAAACGGTGGCGCCAATGAATCGTCGGTGAGTCCGTTCCCGCGCAACCTCACAGGTTCCTGCGCAAGCTTCCCGCCCGACTCGGTGAAATCCCCCAAAATCCCAATGCTTACCGGCCTGCTACAAAAACCCTCACGGCCGGCGAGTCCTGCGTCGCATTTTCCCCTTCATCCCTGTAGCTTATCTCGTGTGCTTCTCCCACATTCGCCAATGGCACCGGTCCGTCGTTGTCACTCAGCCACTCCGCCGTCATCAGAGGACAGCTCCAGCTGGGAGGCTACACCGCGGTGGCGCAGTCGCCGGCGTAGTGTAGTGCGCGTAGCGTCCCTGTTGGGTGTGAGCGGAACACCCACCACACGCTCCACCGCCGGTGCCCGTCGGCAGCTGTTGCCAGTTGCCGTTGCCGCCACACCACCGTCGAAAGCCAGGGCCGTCGCCCGCTCTGCCGCCGTGGCCCGAAGGCGGGAGATGGCCGTCGTGGCCGCCACCCCACTGCCGGCCACTGCGTCCATCACCCGCTCCGCCACCGCGGCTCAAACGCGGGAGGTGGTGGTCATGGCCGCCACTCCGTTGTTGGTCGCCATGGCCGCCAGCCCACCGTCGACCGCCGGGGTCATCACCAGCTCCGCCACCGCCCCCCGAAGGCGGGAGGCGGAGGTGGATGCCCGCACGTGAGACAGTGACCTTGCGCGCTACGCCGAGTTCCTGCGGGAGGAGGAGGAGCGCCTCGTCGAGCATGCAAAGAGCCTTACCGCCGCAGTGGCAGCGGCACATGCCGCCTCAGAGGCGAGGAATCAGGAGATCTATGAGGAGAACCACTGCTTCGAGAGGGGTCGTCTGGAGCGGCAGAGGGCGTTCGAGGTGAGCATCGCTAAAGCTGCATTAGCGGCAGGCACCGCATTGCGGGTGCCCAGCTCGTCGGTAGGCTCCGCCTCCACCGCCTCTTACTGAGTGCGCTTGGCAGAGGAGAGGCAGCCGGAAGTAGTACAAAGCCCCTCCACAGTAGTAGTAGTATTTAGGGGCTATTTTGTTCAGTTCATCTCACTATAGAAGTGGTGGAACTGTACAACGTACTTAAAATTAGCTAGTATATATAGTTGAACTAGCTATTTTAGTACATGGTTGGCAACAATTGGGGAAAAGTTTGGTCAGTTCAGCTGTCGAGTTGAACTGTTTGTATAAATTAAGAACGACTGCTTAATCTATGAATGAAATCTATGCTTAATTACTGAATTTTAGTTGCAAAAATTAGATACTGCTAGTGACTTTTAGGTTCATATTTTGACAAATCGCAGTATTACAAGGATTGACAAATCTTACCAAATTGTTTGTATGTGGTTGCAAACGGGTCATCCAAAACAACCATTTGTGTTGAAGGGATGCAAAAATCATGCGCTGCTCTCACTTTGCATACGGGTGTTCTATATTAAACGTTTGCGATCAAGAGCTGCAGAATCCTGCTCGGCACATTTTCTCTTGGCTTCCTAGAGAAGTTGTCGGTTTGCATACGGGTGTTCTAAACTAAAACGTTTGCGATGAGTGTTATATATTTAAAAAGCGAATTAAACTGCAGCTTGGGCGCCATTAATGGAGAGGATGCGAGCACGGCGGGCGGCCATGGAAGTCAAAGGGCTCGCTTCCCAGTGAACCTGCGCAACATACAGCTTGCACCCTTCGTGGTGAGCCTGCGCACTCAAGGACAGCTTGCACACCTCTCTGTCAGCCTGTGCACCGGACGGTGCTCGCACGCCTCCCATTCAGTCAAGGTCAAGCAGCTTTCCACACGGCACCTCCTACAACCATTAAAACCAAGACACGTGGTGTCACGTGAATGGTTAACAGAATTTTTGATTTACTAGAATTTAAAAACCAGGCACCTCGATGTTTTGCCGGCAATCAATGGTGCCCTAGTGTTTGAAATTCATTCCCATTTCTTGCATGGGACGTAAGCATGCACCCAAGGACACATATTTGATTTTTCAACCAATTTATATGCACTAGAGCATGTGCATGTAGTTCAAATTTGAATTATGCACATAAAATGCATTGAAAACTCAGGTAATGCATAAAATGTCCAAACGAACCGCGAAAAATCACAAAAAATCACACAACACTCCTGTTGTTCTATGTTGACACGAGAAAAAAACTGAAAGCAATAAGACGCAATGGATATCATTTCGTCTACAAAGGTGGGACGTTCCCTACCGAAAACCATCATGCTTGTTGTGAGAAGCTCCGGTTTGTGAGAATCATATACCCAGACCTGCCCCAAATGGGACAAAATTTGTTGCCACGGCATGTTGATGCCGCTCCATGATAGCATGGCAAGTTTCATGAATTTCAGACGAGTTTTGGATTTACTAGAATTTAAAAACCAGGCATCTCAATGTTTTGCCGGCAATCAACGGTGCCCCGGTGTTTGAAATTCATTCCCATTTATTGCATGTAACCTAAGCATGCACCCCAGGACACATATTTGATTTTTCAACCAATTTATATGCACTGGAGCATGTGCATGTAGTTCAAATTTAAATTATGCACATAAAATGCATTGAAAACTCAGTTAATGCATAAAAATATCCAAACCAACCCCGAAAAATCACAAAAAATCACAAAACACTCCTGTTGTTCTATGTTGACACGAGAAAAAATTTGAAAGCAATAAGAGGCAATGGATAACGTTTCGTCCACAAAGGTGGGACGCTCCCTACCGAAAACCATCTTGCTTGTTGTGAGAAGCTCCGGTTTGTGAGAAGCATATAACCAAACCTGCCCCAAATGGGACAAAATTTGTACCACGGCATGTTGATGCCGCTCCATGATAGCATGCCAAGTTTCATGAATTTCAGCCGAGTTTTGGATTTACAAGAATTTAAAAACCAGGCATCTCAATGTTTTACCGGCAATCAACGGTGCCCTGGTGTTTGAAATTCATTCCCATTTCTGGCATGGGACCTAAGCAAGCACCCAAGGACACATATTGATTTTCCAACCAATTTATATGCACTGGAGCGTGTGCATGTAGTTCACATTTGAATTATGCATGTAAAATGCATTGAAAACTCAGTTAATGCATAAAAATGTCCAAACAAACCCCGAAAAATCACAAAAAATCACACAACACTCCTACTATTCTATGTTGACACGAGAAAAAAATTTGTAAGCAATAAGAGGCAATGGATATCGTTTCGTCCACAAAGGTGGGATGTTCCCTACCTGAAACCATCATGCCTATTGTGAGAAGCTCCGGTTTGTGAGAAGCATATACCCAAACCTGCCCCAAATGGGACAAAATTTGTACCACAACATGTTGATGCCGCTCCATGATATCATGCAGCGTTTCATGAATTTCAGACGTGTTTTGGATTTACTAGAATTTGAAAACCAGGCATCTCAATGTTTTGCCGACAATCAACGATGCCCCGGTGTTTGAAATTCATTCCCATTTCTTGCATGGGACCTAAGCATGCACCCAAGGACACAGATTTGATTTTTCAACCAATTTATATGCACAGGAGCATTTGCATTTAGTTCAAATTTGAATTATGCATATAAAATGCATTGAAAACTCAGTTAATGCATAAAAATGTCCAAACGAACCCTAAAAAACACAAAAAATCACACAACACTCCTGTTGTTCTATGTGGACACGAGAAAAAAATTTGAAAGCAATAAGAGGCAATGGATATCGATTCGTCCACAAAGGTGGGATGTTCCCTACCGAAAACCATCATGCTTCTTGTGAGAACCTCCGGTTTGTGAGAAGCATATACCCAAACCTGCCCCAAATGGGACAAAATTTGTACCACGGCATGTTGATGCCGCTCCATGATAGCATGCCAAGTTTCATGAATTTCAGACGAGTTTTGGATTTACTAGAATTTAAAAACCAGGCATCTCAATGTTTTGCCGGCAATCAACGGTGCCCCGGTGCTTGAAATTCATTCCCATTTCTTGCATGTGACCTAAGCATGCACCCAAGGACACAGATTTGATTTTTCAACCAATTTATATGCACTGGAGCATGTGGATGTAGTTCAAATTTGAATTATGCACATAAAATGCATTCAAAACTCAGTTAATGCATAAAAATGTCCAAACGAACCCCGAAAAATCACAAAAAATAACACAACAGTCCTGTTGTTCTATGTTGAGACGAGAAAAAAATTGTAAGCAATAAGAGGCAATGGATATCGCTTCGTCCACAAAGGTGGGATGTCCCCTACCGAAAACCATCACGCCTGTTGTCAGAAGCTCCGGTTTGTGAGAAGCATATACCCAAACCTGCCCCAAATGGGACAAAATTTGTACCACGACATGTTGATGCCGCTCCATGATAGCATACCAAGTTTCATGAATTTCAGACGAGTTTTGGATTTACTAGAATTTGAAAACCAGGCATCTCAATGTTTGCCGGCAATCAACGGTGCCCCGGTGTTTGAAATTCATTCCCATTTCTTGCATGGGACCTAAGCATGCACCCAAGGACACAGATTTGATTTTTCAACCAATTTATATGCACTGGAGCATGTGCATTTAGTTCAAATTTTAATTATGCACATAAAAAGCATTGAAAACTCAGTTAATGCATAAAAATGTCCAAACCAACCCCAAAAAATCACAAAAAAATCACACAACACTTCTGTTGTTCTATGTGGACACGAGAAAAGAACTTGAAAGCAATAAGAGGCAATGGATATCGATTCGTCCACAAAGGTGGGAAGTTCCCCACCGAAAACCATCATGCTTGTTGTGAGAAGCTCCAGTTTGTGAGAAGCATGTACCCAAACCTGCCCCAAATGGGACAAAATTTGTACCACGGCATGTTGATGCCGCTCCATGATAGCATGCCAAGTTTCATGAATTTCAGACGAATTTTGGATTTAGTAGAATTTAAAACCCAGGCATCTCAATGTTTTGTCGACAATCAACGGTGCCCGGGGGTGTGAAATACATTCCCATTTCTTGCATGCGACCTAAGCATGTACCCAAGGACACAGATTTGAATTGCCAACCAATTTATATGCACGGGAGCATGTGCATGTAGTTCAAATTTGAATTATGCACATAAAATGCATTGAAAACTTAGTTAATGCATAAAAATGTCCAAACGAACCCCGAAAAATCACAAAAAAAATCACACGACACTCCTGTTCTTCTATGTTGACACGAGAAAAATATTTGAAAGCAATAAGAGGCAATGGATATCGTTTGGTCCACAATGGTGGGACGTTCCCTACCGAAAACCATCATGTTTGTTGTGAGAAGCTCCGGTTTGTGAGAAGCATATACCCAAACCTGCCCCAAATGGGACAAAATTTGTACCACGGCATGTTGATGCCGCTCCATGATAGCATGCCAAGTTTCATGAATTTCAGACGAGTTTTGGATTTACTAGAATTTAAAAACCAGGCATCTCAATGTTTTGCCGGCAATCAACGGTGCCCCGGTGTTTGAAATCCATTTCCCATTTCTTGCATGGGACCTAAGCAGGCACCCAAGGACACAGAGTTGTTTTTTCAACCAATTTATATGCACTGGAGCATGTGCATGTAGTTCAAATTTGAATTATGCACATAAAATCCATTGAAAACTCCGCTAATGCATAAAAATGTCCAAACGAACCCTGAAAAATCACAAAAAATCACACAACAGTCCTGTTGTTCTATGTTGACACGAGAAAAAAAATTGAAAGCAATAAGAGGTAATGGATATCATTTCGTCCACAAAGGTGGGACGTTCCCTACCGAAAACCATCATGCTTGTTGTGAGAAGCTCTGATTTGTGAGAAGCATATACCCAAACCTGCGCCAAATGGGATAAAATTTGTACCACGGCATGTTGATGCCGCTCCATGATAGCATGCCAAGTTTCATGAATTTCATACGAGTTTTGGATTTACTAGAATTTAAAAACCATGCATCGCAATGTTTTGCCGGCAATCAACGGTTCCCTGGTGTTTGAAATTCATGCCCATTTCTTGCACGGGACCTAAGCATGCAGCCAAGGACACAAATTTGATTTTTCAACCAATTTATATGCACTGGAGCATGTGCATGTAGTTCAAATTTGAATTGTTCACATCAAATGGCTAGAAAATCAATTTAATGTATAAAATGTTCAAACGAACCCTGAGTAATTTCAATTCTTTTACGACACACATATAGTTGCATGTTCACTCCAGATAAAAGGTCTAGCATTTCAAACACCGTCCATTGCCGTCTGGATTTTCCCCAACAGACCGTGTCAGTCGGCAATAGTCTTTACCAACTGACTGTTTGTTAGCGGAAGCTGTTTTCCTGACCAAACTGTCTGTTGGGAAAGTAGAGTTGTTGTGTAAGATGAAAAAACAAGTAGATCGCACACAGTTTATTATCAGCAACCGTGTGAGATGTGGTACAAAATATCTTGGAGCACCTTCGGTGTATTGTACGCCTATGGCTTACGGGAGAACGTGCATCGGCTACAGTCCACAGCCGGCGTGTCAAGCACACAAGCTCGCTCCCCAAATATCATTTCACTGTTCAATCGTCGCCGGTGAAAGATGGGCACGTGGACCCACGTCGTGGGGGCAACTTTGGTGGCCCACTCCGGCGAGAGTGCGGCCACAGCCGCCATGCTCGTGCTAACAAGGTGCATTTGCGTGGCCCCAATTTGCGATCGGGCGGCAAAGGCAGCCCAAACGGCCGTTGTTGCTTCTCAGGTGGTGGCAGCAACATCTGCCTCGGGGATAGCAACTGGCGAGAGCTGCACAGCAGCTGTCCGTTCCATAGCGGCGGCCTTAGCCCTGATGGAGGCCGCCCATGACCATGTCGAGGCCGCCCACACCCAGCTCCTGGTGGTCACCGCACAAATCGAGCGAAGCTTCTCCGACAATGGTTGGCAACCCACGGCCCAAGAGCTGGCAATCGCCGAGCGCGTTCGTGCAGCCGTCCATTCCTCCACCGCATACCTTGTGACGACGGAGCCCGTCCAAGCACAAACCGTGTCTGCCCTCGCCCAGCTCATGGCGGCCTTTTCCAAAGAGATGGCGGACGCGGATGGCGAGATTCTTGTCGAGTATGGTGCGATGGATGCCATGGAGCCCCTTCCCCAGGAGATCGTCGGGCGCGAGCTGGACATGGAGGCGGCGACGGAGATCGACGAGCACCAGCCGTAGTAGTACTCTATGTTTTGTTTAATTAAGAGTGCCGGTCTTTAATTTTTTCAGAGTAATGTTTTGGTCAGCTACCTCTGTTTAATTGTTGAACTTGCTCGATTAAGAAGTGTGGGTGTGCTGTAGTCTCCTTTGTGTACCCAAATTATGCAATGACATGGATGACCACTGTAACCATGGAAATTCGAACCAAAACTCTTAACGTTCAAACTCATCACACACGGGTTAAGCTATCTGAATCGTTTGTGATGTCCACATATCGTACACAGTTCTGAATAAGGGACCGTGTCTGATGACACTTTGCACGCCAGTTTTTTGGCTGAAGCGATTCCAAATTTTCGGCTTCCGCGGAAATATCTACCTCCCCACCCCTCCCCCTTACCAAAAGCCACATTTCCCCTCTTTCTGCCTTCCTTTCCAAGTTGAAACCTTCACTGCTTGCTTGCAGCGCCGCCGCCTCCTCGCCGGCTACCCTCCTTCACGCTGCTCGGCCTCCTCTATCCAGGCAGGTAATCCACACCGACCCCCATCCTCCTCCTTCCACATACCACATGCCCCGACCGCCGGCACGAGCGCGACACCTTCCACCCAAATCACCGACCCCTCCACCAAATAAGCGCCGGCCTAAGCCATGGTGCACGCAGTATAGCCAGGACCTCAAGGAGCATTTGGCAGTGAAGAAGCAAACCGCGGCCGAACGCACAGATGAGGTCGCGATGGCTGCCATTCGTGCCAACCCCCAGATCTTGGAGGAGCACCTTGCCAATTGCTAGCTACGCCGGTTAAGCATGCTCGGTTTACCCGTTGCGTGTGCTGCTCCTGCCTTTCCTTCACAAAATCTAGTGAATTGTGCTATCTAATTTCACCATGCAATCTGTTGCTCTAGTGTATATGTTCTATATGTCGTGCAGTTTGGTGCTCACTTATTAACTGTTTTGTTAATTAGTTGTTGTCTTCAGTTAACTGTTTGGTTCAATTCTGCAAATGTGATGTTCAATTCTGCAAATGTGATGTTCAATTCTTCAGGCTACAATTTTGTATTGTCTTCCATGTGAGAAATAAATCGAATTTATCTTTACAAAATTGTTGGTGCATTTTGTTATTGTATACCATGTGAGGAATAAATTGAATTTGGCTGTAGTAAATACATGAGAAACAAATACAATTGCTACAATTGGCTGTAGTTAACTATTTTGTTAACTCTCTGATCTTCTATTAGGAGTATGTTATATTGTCCAATGTGGTGCTCAGTTAATGTTTGGTTCATTTGTTGTGGTGTTTAGTTAACTGCTTGGTTCAATGTTATATTGTGCAATGTGGTGCTCAGTTAATGTTTGGTTCATTTGTTGTGGTGTTTAGTTAACTGCTTGGTTCAATTCTGCAATGCGATGTCCAACTGTCGTGGATAGAATTTTGTATTGTTGTGCATGTGAGGAATAAATCGAATTTGGCTGCACTTAATACATGAGAAACATATACAAGTGCTATATTTCTTAGTTCTTAATCATGCTTGGTTTGGGTAAATGGGTTTTCCATGTGGCTTGAATTAATCTGATGAATCTGCAATGTGCTTATTTTTCATCAACATATTTTACTGATAGCATGCGAACCCTTACTTAACCTGATGACTAACTACCTTATATGTGTTGCAGGGAAACAATGGGAAGCACTGAGGTTTACAATCAAGGTTAGCACGTGCATGGTCCGTTGTCTAATAGCACATTATTGTGCAATTGCAGGAACCATTTTAATATTTTGGTATTTAACAATTTGGTCTTACACATGTAGGTCCTGCTGTCAGAGGTTTTGACCCACTGTTCGACCCTTTTTGCATATGGGGAAATGAGTTGTCCATGAATATCAATCAAATCAAGAAACTCAGAAAGATTGTTAGGATAAAGAAATTAGCAAAAAAAAACGACAAGATGTTTGTCTGCACAATGAAGAAGACATCAGTTCACTACACGATGGTACTAACTATTATACCTTGCCTTTTTTTTATTCCTTCGCCCCATTTCCAATATAGAGAAGATATTTATGCACATCCTTCTTTTCAGGCCTTTCCAAAGCAGTTCACTAATGGTTACCTCTCAAACCACCTCTATGGTCAAGAGGCAAGGAAGGTTTTCATACAACACCCATGGTTCAATATTGAAGTGTTCCTGAAGAGGTCGAAGGATGGACGGTCAATCATCCACAGGCACTGGCCTAAAGTTGCAAAGACCTTCAACATGAATGAAGGCTCAATATTCGCCTTCCGCTTCAGCAGTTTTACAGATGAGATGCATCTGTCTATATACCGTCTATGATGCTAATTTCGAAAGGTTCTACATGTTGCATGTGGAACTTGCTGCTGGTGCAGTTGTGTAATGGGGTAGCTGAGTGCTGAAGCTATATCATGTTGTACTCTGATGTATTTCAATTATGAAATTCTGTTTCCTTAATATGGAAATGAAATATATTGCGTGCTTAATATGAATGTCAATTAGATTAATAAATGGATTATTCATAATAAGGCAATTAGCCTGCTAATCGTGAATTAGCCTACTAATTGGGTTTTGATATTGCAAACGGTTGTTGAACAAATACCGTGGGCGATGACCTCTGGCAACGCACACAGTTTCTAGGAATAAACTGTGTTGGATCAATGAACAATCACACACGACTTTCTCTTGAAAACTGTTTGCGTTAGGCCACCTTGCGCAAACGTTTACCACATAAAAACTGTGTGTCATGGACAGCCTTTGCCACATAGTTTCTTCTATAGACCGTGTGTGCTACATTCAATAACGCAAACGATTTAACGGGAAAAATTGTGTGTGATGTACCTGTGAACGGAAACATTTTCCTTGGAGCGACTGTGTGGGATGTGCATACGAACGGAAACGTTTAGCAGGGACTGACTGTGTGGGATGTACTTGCGACGGGAAACAATTTCGCCATATAATTGTATTTTTATCTGTTACGTATTTCCGTATTTGAGCGCTTGCCGGTCGCACACGACCTCATTTTGCCGAATGATACGTCCATTTTGCATCATGCTTTTATATCGATGTTTATTGCATTATGGGATGTTATTACACATTATGTCACAATACTTATGCCTATTCTCTCTTATTTTACAAGGTTTACATGAAGAGGGAGAATGCCGGCAGCTGGAAATTTTGGGCTGGAAAAGGAGCAAATATTAGAGACCTATTCTGCAAAACTCCAAAAGTCCTGAAACTTCACGGAGGCACGTTTTGGAATATATAAAAAATACTGGCGGAAGAATCAACCAGAGGGGGCCACACCCTGGCCACGAGGGTGGGGGCGCGCCCTACCCCCCTGGGCGCGCCCCCTGTCTCGTGGGCCCGCTGGCAGGCCTCCGGTGCCCATCTTTGGCTATATGGTGTCTTTCACCCTGAAAAAAATAAGAAGGAAGCTTTCGGGACGAAGCACCGCCGTCTCGAGGCAGAACCTGGGCAGAACCAATCTAGGGCTCCGGCGGAGCTATTCTGCTGGGGAAACATCCCTTCGGGAGGGGGAAATCATCACCATCGTCATCACCATCGATCCTCTCATCGGGAGGGGGTCAATCTCCATCAACATCTTCACCAGCACCATCTCCTCTAAAACCCTAGTTCATCTCTTGTATCCAATCTTTGTCTCAAAACCTCATATTGGTACCTGTGGGTTGCTAGTAGTGTTGATTACTCCTTGTAGTTGATGCTAGTTGGTTTATTCGGTGGAAGATCATATGTTTAGATCCTTTATGCATATTAATACCCCTGTGATTATGAACATGAATATGATTTGTGAGTAGTTATGTTTGTTCCTGAGGACATGGGAGAAGTCTTGCTATAAGTAGTCATGTGAATTTGGTATTCGTTCAATATTTTGATGAGATGTATGTTGTCTTTCCTCTAGTGGTGTTATGTGAACGTCGACTACATGACACTTCACCATTGTTTGGGCCTAGAGGAAGGCATTGGGAAGTAATAAGTAGATTTGGCAGCGAAGAACAAGGTCTCCTTCCTCAAAGCTTGTTGGAATTCTTTGGCCAATTGAACGCGCTGAAGAACAAGGTCTCCTTCCTCAAAGCTTCGGGCATGAACCTTGCGGCTATGGTAGCGGCGCAAGGCCTGCTGGTAGCGCGCTGCTCTTACAGCCGCCCGAAGATGATCCTCCTCAAGGAGCATTGCGTCATCTTGCCGCAACTACTCTTGCTCAAGCTCATCATAAGCGAGCACTCGAGGCGACCCGTATGTGTGTTCCGTGGGGAGAACTGCTTCTGCCCCGTATACCAGGGCAAAGGGTGTCTGGCCGGTGGCTCAATTTGGTGTCGTTCTGATCGACCAAAGAACCGCCGGCAACTCATCAATCTAGCGCCTTCCGCTCTTGTGCAGCCTGTCAAAAGTCTTTGTTCTTAGGCCTCCCAGTACTTCAGCATTTGCCCTCTCCGCCTGGCCGTTGGGGGTGTGCCACGGAAGCGAAACAGACCTTGCTGCCGAGGTCTTGGATGTACTGCATGAAGGTCTGGCTTGTGAGCTGCGTGGCATTGTCGGTGATGACTCTGTTTGGCACACCCCCAACGGCAGACTAGTCCCTTGAAGAACTTGACGGCTGGCTGTGCTGTCACCTTCTTCACTGCTTCCACCTCCGGCCACTTTGTGAACTTGTCGATTGCGATGTACAAGTACTCAAAGCCCACGACAGCACGGGGGAAGGGGCCCAGTATGTCGAGCCCCCAGACCAAAAATGGCCAGGAGAGAGGGATTGTTTGAAGGGCTTGAGCTGGTTGATGGAGCTTCTTCGAATGGAACTGACACGCTTCACACTTGGTTACTAGTGCCGTTGCATCCTGGAGGGCAGTTGGCCAGAAGAAACCTTGCCGGAACGCCTTGCCGGCAAGGGCCCTCGACCCTATGTGGGAGCCACATATGCCTCCGTGTATCTCCGCCAACAGCTCCAGTCCTTCCTCCCGGGGAATGCACTTCAATTTCACACCGTTCGGTCTTTTCCGGTACAGGACGTTGTTGACGAACAAATACATGGCAGACCAACGGGCTACTTTCTCCGCTTCTTCCTGCTCCTCAGGAAGCTCCCCTGTTTGGAGGAATCGGACGGTATGCTGCGCCCATGCCGGAGCCTGGGGCTCGACGGCAAGGACCAAAGACATTTCTTCTGCCATGGGAGCGGCCGTTTCTACGGCCGGGGCTTGACGCCCTGCCGGAGTCAGTTGCTTCTTGGCAGGCTCAGTATCCATGGCAACATCCTTGTCGGCGGCCCCAGGGGGCTCGGCGAGGAAGTACTTGCCGGGGCCTGATTTCTGTTCTGTTGATGGTTCAACGGACGGTTGAGTTAACCGAAGCACAAATGTACCTGGTTCCACAGGTAGCTTGAACGCAGCGCGCTTCGACAGGTAATCGGCGATGTCGTTCTCCGCTCGGGGAACGTGCTCCGCTTGTATACCATCAAAGCGCTCCTCCAGCTTCCTCACCTCATCTACGTAGGCCTCCATCAACGGGCTCTGGTAATCTTTGTTGACTTACCCGACGACAAGCTGTGAATCACCCCTGACGATGAGATTCTTGACCCCAAGGTCTGCCCCGATCCTGAGTCCGGCAAGCAACCCTTCGTACTCAGCAGTGTTGTTTGTGGACATCTCCCTGGGAAAGTGCATATGGATCACATACTTGAGGTGCTCTCTGGTGGGTGCGACGAGCAGCACACCAGCACCAGCGCCTTGCAGCGAGAAGGCCCCGTCAAAGTACATGATCCAATTGCGACTTGCTTCCTCGCCAGGGAGAGTGGTCTCCTGGATTTCTTCGTCGGGCGTTGAGGTCCATTCCGCAATGAACTCCGCCAAGACTCTGCTCTGGATTGTCGAAGTACTTTCAAACTTCAAACCAAAGCTCGACAACTCCAAGGCCCACTCCACAATCCTTCCGGTTGCGTCTGGGTTGCGCAGTATCCGTTGCAACGGGAGGCGGGTGACGGCAGTGATTTCGTGTGCTTGGAAGTAGTAACGCAGCTTCCTCGAGGCTGTAAGGAGGCCGAAGAGCAATTTCTGCACCCCAGATTACCTTGACCTAGCCCCCTGCAGGAGGGAGCTGACAAAGTAAACCGGGTGCTACATCATCTTCTTCTTCTGCACCACTTCATTTGGTTGCACGGGCTCCGTCCTGATGGTGCGAGACTCTGCCGGGGGCCTTGCCTTGCCGGAATCGGGCCCTGCCGGGGGAATCTCTGGCTTGCCATTCGTCGGTTCCGCCGTCGCCACTGCCTCTTCGTCGACCTCCCTCTGTGCCACTAGTGCGGCTCTGACAACTTGATTCGTCACCGCCAGATACAGCAGCAATGGCTCTTGTGGTTTAGGCGCGACCAGTATCGGTGTATAGGAGAGGTATTTCTTCAGATCCTGCAGCACTGCCTCGGCTTTTGGGGTCCACTCTATTGGGCCCGCCTTTTTCAAGATTTTGAAAAAGGGAAGGGCACGCTCAGCTGACTTGGAGCTGAATCTGCTCATAGCGGCAACACAGCCGGTGAGCCAACGCACATCCTTGATCCGCTTGGGCGCCTCAATCTGCTCAATGGCCTTGATTTTGTCTGGATTTGCCTCGATCCCACACTGTGACACAAAGAATCCGAGAAGTTTGCCGGACGGAACGCCGAAGACACACTTCTCAGGGTTCAGCTTGAGGTTGATCTTGCGCAGATTTGCAAATGTCTCTTCTAAATCTTGTACAAGAGTTGCCCTGTCCTTGGTTTTGACCACTATGTCATCCATATAACCTTCCATATTTCTATGTAGCTGGGGCTCAAAACCAATTTGGACCGCCCTTGCAAATGTCGAGCCAGCACTCTTCAACCCGAAAGGCATCCGTAAAAATCAATACGTACCACATGGGGTGATGGATGCTGTCTTCTCTTCGTCTTCTTGTGTCATGAAAATCTGGTGGTATCCTGAGTAGGCGTCAAGGAATGACAACAGATCACACCCGACCGTGGAGTCAACAATTTGGTCGATGCGCGGCAACGGGAAGGGATCCTTAGGACAAGCCTTATTGATGTCTGTGTAGTCAATACACAGCCTCCACTTCCCATTTGCCTTGCGCACTACCACCGGATTGGCCAACCACATCGGATGGAGCACTCCTCTCACCAAGCCTGCCGCTTCTAACTTCCTGATCTCCTCTGTGATGAACTCCTGCCGTTCCAAAGCCTGCTTCCTGACCTTCTTCTTGACGGGTTGCGCATGAGGACAGACATCAAGATAGTGCTCAATCAACTCCCTGGGAACGCAAGGATGTCGGATGCTTGCCATGCAAACATGTCGACATTCGCCCGCAGGAAGGTCATGAGCGCGCCTTCCTATTTGCTATCGAGGGTGGAGCTTACGGTGAAAGCCCCTCCCATGCCATCCTCCTTGATGGACACCTTCTTGGTCTCTGGTGGTGCAGCCCTGGATTTCTTGCTCTTGCCGGTGGAGCTCTCAGGCACGTCCTCGACGGGATCACAACACTCCGAAGAGGTGCGCTTGCCTGAGTGGGTGCGAGAGGTCTTGCCGGTCTCCTTCCCTCCCAGGGCTTCAGCGGTAGGATCAAGTCCTTGGCGGCAGTCGCTGCAACTGCTTCCCGGTAGAGTTGGTCAGCGCAGATCAGCGCGTCCTTCTTGTCGGAGGGGACGGTGATGATGGTCAATGGCCCAGGCATCTTCGGCGTGTTGTAGGCGTAATGCGACGCCGCCATGAACTTGGCTACTGCCGGGCAGCCGAGGATCCCGTTGTATGGCAAGGGGATCTCGGCGACATCGAAGACAATCCTCTCTGTCCTGTAATTCAGCTCGCCTCCAAACGTCACAGGTAGGGTGACCTTACCCTTCGGCTGACTCCTTCCTGGGTTGACCCCTTGAAACGTGCCCGTCTCCTCGAGGTCTTCATTAGGAATCTGCAGCCACTTGATCACAACGGGCGAGATCAGGTTCAGACCGGCCCCGCATCAACTAGCATCTTTGTCACCTTGAGGTTGCGTATTGTTGGCGAAACCAACAACGGCAAACACCCGACCGCGATCGTGCGATCAGGGTGGTCCTCAGTGTCAAAGATGATAGGCGTGCTGGACCACTTCAGTGGCTTCTGAGCGTCGAACGATGTCTCTGCTGCGGTAATCTCATGCGCCCACTGCTTGAACCGGCGGGGAGAGGTATGCAGCGAGGCGCCGCCGTCGACGCACATGGCCTCCGTAGCTTTCTGGAACTCATGTTCGCCGGACTTGTCGTCCTCGTCATGATCATCATCTTTCTGCTTCTTGTCACGGCCCCGAGCGGGCCTCTCTTGCTGGTTATCCTTGCCGTGGTGGCCTCCTTGGCCGCCACGCTTCTTGCCGGATCCTTCGGCACCATCCTGACCCTTTTCCTTGTCCTGCCTCTCATACTCGGCTTTTTGCTTTTCAGCAAGTAGCTCGACTTGCCGATAGTTCTGGAGGTCGTGGCCCTTGGTGCGGTGGATCTTGCAATACTGCTTGTCGGGGCCCCTGGCTTGTCGGCAGCTGCCAAGGCCCGGCAAGCAGCGCACCCGGCAATCTCCTTGCTGGGGTCGTCTGCCTTGGCCTTCTTGGCAGCACCGGTGTCGTCAGATCCCTCAACGGCAAGCACATCCTTGCCCTTGTGTTTCTTGTTGCGACGCCGGCCCTTCTTCGTCGGGGTGGCGGTGTCTTCGTCAGTAGAGTCGGTTTCCGCGCCGCCGTCCTCGCCGGGGTACTTCCTCCCCTCTTCAGCTCGAGCACACCTATTAGCCAGAACGTAAAGTTCGGCCACATCCCTGACCTTGTTCATTGCCAGCTCTTCACGCATCTTGCGGTTACGCACATTCTAATGGAATGCACTGATCACGACGGCGGGATGAACATCTGGGATGTTATATTACACTCAGCTGAACCTCTGTATGTACTTGCGTAGGTTTTCACCTTCCTTCTGGGGAATGATATGCAAATAACTCGCCTGGCCATGACCTTGGTGGCCTCGAGTGAAGGCACCAACGAACTCATGGCACAGATCTGATCAAGAAGAAATGGAATCCGCCAGCAAGTGCATCAACCAAGACATGACATTGGGTTTCAGGGCCAACGGGAAGTAATTGGCAAGCACCTTGTCATCACGAGCTCCAGCGGCTTGCATCGCGATGGTGTAGATGCTAAGGAACTCTGACAGATGGGTCTTGCCGTTGTACTTCTCGCCGATGTCGGGCTTGAACGTGCGGTGTGATGGCCACTGGAACTGCCGCAGCTCATGAGTAAAGTCTGGGCAACCCACCTCATAAGGCCGGCCGCCGGAGCCTCCCGGTGCTGGGTGGTCCATAGCGGGCCCCGCCCGCCTATTCGACTGGTGGCGTGTATCGCACCGGCGCTCGATGGTGGTTCGAGCATCTTCATGGGCTCGCTCCCGAAGAACTTGGTGCTGGTCGCGGTGGGTCTGTGGGTCGGACAACGCTATGGAGATGTTATCACAAGCGTCGTCACGACGGACTGACACCCGCGGTGGCTGGCGTGGAGGAGGAGAGTGCACCGTGGCCGCAGCACCCCCGACCCCTCCACCGCTGGCGTGCGGTGGTTCGATGGAGCACCGGCCTGAGGGCCCTGCTGGCCGTGGCTCGTCTTTGTTGCAATGCCAACGAGGCTCCGGATGGTGGCCCTCCATTCATCAAGCTTCTCCGCAGCAGGAGGCAAGTCGAGGAGCAACTGCACGCGCGCCAAAGCTTCAGCTGGCGTGGGCGGTGGCGAAAGCTGTGTGGATCGTGACGCGCTCCGACTTCTAACCATGTTAGAAGGAGCTCCATCACGGCCTTGCAGCTGCACACCATTTTTGCCAGCATTTCGGCGGGCATGTTGGCCTCCTTCGTCCCGCGAGTGATGCACGGGACTCTTCCCACGGCGGCGCCCGGGGTCTCCAGCGTGGTGACACTGCTCGTCGCGCGCACCCTGGGAGGAGCGTGTCGCGGGCGCGGGCGTAGGCGACTTGGAGGTCGCCGCGCCGCCCGGGGGTGGCACGACACCGCGCTTGGAGGGCCCCGCGCCGCCTGCAGGGGGCCCAGCTCCGTCGTTGGATTTGGCGACGTGCGGCCCGTCGTCTCGCACACGAACGCCGCCGCTCGCCAGGCTCTGACTGCCAGAGCGGTGTTGGTGCTTGCAAGCCGCACCTCGGGTTCTGTCCGTCACCGGCCCGCTGCTCGCCCGCACCGGTTTGGGCCGTCCGGCTCCGGATGAACCGATCACCGTGATCGTCTTGTTCTTGGGAGCCATGGTGATGAAGAACTGCTAGGCTAACTGCGAGACCGGATTTTCACAACTGCGCCCCCTACCTGGGGCGCCAAAGATGTCGGTGGAAATGAAACCTATGGGGTCACTGGGATCCCTTCTACGGTCGGTGAGCACGAGGTTGTGCAAAGAGCGGGTCTGACAGGAAGCACACGGATCGTTTACCCAGGTTCAGGCCGGGAAGATGTGTAATACCCTAGTCCTGCTTTGGTGGATGTATTTGAGTGTTCTTGAGCTAGCTACGGGGTGCAACTTGCCCAAAAGAGCCGAATCCCCCTCCTGGTCACCTCGGGCCTCCCTTTATAGGCAAAAGGGGTCGCCACAGTGGCACACAGGAGGTGGAAAGGTGTACATTGGATGAGTCTATCCTATGGCACGTCGGACAAACGCATTTAATGCACTGCCGACCTGCCCCTCTCACTTTATCGGGGACGGCAAGGAAGCACGTCCCAGCTGTCGCCGCCTCGCGCCTACGACACGCGTCCGAGCTGACGGGGCGCTGTGGTGCCACGTTGGCTAGCTGTTGGGCTGGCGCGGTGGTGGAGCCTTCAGGAAGACTTGCATGCTACCACGCAGGAGCTTGTCGGTGTAGAGGCCGCACGTCGCCACGCAGGCGCCTGCTCAGCTGGTTGAGCTGGCAGCTGCATGGGGACGGCGGTGGAGTCTTGGCAGGTGCGGGCCCGGCTGCGGCCCTGCTGATGCCCTCGGCAAGGGCCTTGCCGGGGGTCCGACAAGGGTCTTGCCGTGGCACCGCGGCCGCCCCGGCAAGGCGCTTGCCGGGCGCCTTGTGGATTTCCTCGGCTAGGATCCTACCGTGGGCCATCGCCTTCTGGTTCTCATCTGATCTTGTGTATTAATGGTCTTCACAAAGATCTGCATGCCACTACGGAGGTGCCTTCCGAGACCTGGTCCCAATGTAGTTGTTGGCGGTGTTGGAACCCTTGGGCTCAAGGGTGGCTCGCTCCATTGGCGTCAGGCAAGTTGCCCCGACAAGGCTCTTGCCGGGGCTGCGGAGGCTGCCCCGGCAAGAGTCTTGCCGGGGGAGTCCACCTCGCCCTTCTGCTCTTCGTGTCTCTGGTCTTGGCGTTGCCTTGGTTGTCTTGGGCTTTGGCTTCTCTCCGGCTTCCCTCCTCCGCCCTGCTAAGTGTGGCCGCGGCGCGCGGCTCGGACTGCCCGTGCACAAGTAAAGGGGTCAAAAGGAGAGCCCCTACTTTTGTACACCGACAACATTATATATGAATGAAACATATTCATTAACCTAACCATGCCCTCAATTTTCTTTAATGTGTTGATATTATATTAATTGAATATCTTTTTGTTTTATGAGATTTTTGCTAAATTTAATTAACTCCTAATTAACATCGAGTAGACCCTGTTATTGTGAGAATTCTTAATTCAAGAGTTATAGGGAGGGACTTATGTAACCACAAACAGAAACTAAAGCAGGTGTTGGATTTCAAGCTGGTGTTAAAGATTATAAATTGACTTACTACACCCCAGAGTATGAAACTAAGGATACTGATATCTTGGCAGCACTCCGAGTAAGTCCTCAGCCTGGGTTTCCGCACGAAGAAGCAGGGGCTGCAGTAGCTGCCGAATCTTCTACTGGTACATGGACAACTGTTTGGACTGATGGACTTACCAGTCTTGATCGTTACAAAGGACGATTCTATCACCTCGAGCCTATTGATGGGGAAGACAACGAATGGATCTGTTATGTAGCTTATCCATGAGACCTATTTGAAGACGGTTCTGTTACTAACATGTTTACTTCCATTGTAGGTAACATATTTGGTTTCAAATCCCTACGTGCTCTACGTTTGGAGGATCTACGAATTCCCCCTACTTATTCAAAAACTTTCCAAGGCCCGCCTCAAGGTATCCAAGTTGAAAGAGATAAGTTGAACAAGTATGGTCGTCCTTTATTGGGATGTACTATTAAACCAAAATTGGGATTATCCGCAAAAAATTATGGTAGAGCATGTTATGAGTGTCTATGTGGTGGACCTGATTTTACCAAAGTTGATGAAAACGTAAACTCACAACCATTTATGCGCTGGAGAGACCGTTTTGTCTTTTGTGCCGAAGCTATTTATAAATCACAGGCCGAAACCGGTGAAATCAAGGGGCATTACTTGAATGCGACTGCGGGTACATGTGAAGAAATGATTAAGAGAGTTGTATTTGCAAGAGAATTAGGGGTTCCTATTGTAGTGCATGACTACTTAACTGGGGGATTCATAGCAAATACTACTTTGGCTCATTATTGTCGCGACAATGGCCTACTTCTTCACATTCACCGTGCAATGCATGCAGTTATTGATAGATAGAAAAATCATGGTATGCATTTCCGTGTATTAGCTAAAGCATTGCGTATGTCTGAGGGAGATCATATCCACTCTGGTACAGTAGTAGGTAAGTTAGAAGGGGAAGGCGAAATGACTTTAGGTTTTCTTGATTTATTGCGCGATGATTTTATTGAAAAAGATCGTGCTCGCGGTATCTTTTTCACTCAGGACTGGGTATCCATGCCAGGTGTTATATGGGTAGCTTCAGGTGGTATTCATGTTTGGCATATGCCAGCTCTGACCGAAATCTTTGGGGAGGATTCTGTATTACAATTTTGTGGAGGAACTTTAGGACATCCTTGGGGAAATGCACCTGGTGTAGCAGCTAATCGAGTGGCTTTAGAATCCTGTGTACAAGCTCGTAACGAAGGGCGTGATCTTGCTCGCGAAGGTAATGAAATTATCGGAGCAGCTTGTAAATGGAGTCCTGAACTAGCCACGGCTTGTGAAGTATGGAAGGCGATCAAATTCGAGTTCGAGCCGGTAGATACCATCGATTAATTAGATAAAACTAAAGATAAAGAAGGTATAAATAAAAAAAGAAACAAAATAAAAAGAGAAAAAAATCAGTTATGAAATGCAGTAATTCTTCTTTATTCTTCTAATTGATTGCAATTAAACTCGGCTCAATCTTTTTTTCTAAAAAATATTGAGCGGGATAAAAATAGATCATGATATGATCATGAGACTTGACAAATCGAGATTCGTCTATTCTATATATCTAGAACATATATATTAAGGTATAATACAATAAATAAATACAAATAAAATAATAAAATAATAGTATTATCATATGATAATGATAATGGAATCAAATACGAAATATTCACAGAAAAAAGTCTTCATTTATTGGGAAAGAATCAATATACTTTTAATGTCAAATCGGGATTCACTAAGAAAGAAATAAAGCATTGGGTCAAACTCTTCTTTGGTGTTAAGATGGTAGCTGTGAATAGCCATCGACTACGTGGAAAAGGTAGAAGAATAGGACCTATTCTGGGCCATACAATGTATTACAGACGTATGATCATTACCCTTCAACCGGGTTATTCTATTCCACTTCTAGATAGAGAAATAAACAAAAGTAGAATGAATGAAAAAAGACACAGTTTGGAAGTTAGACCTTTTTATAGGACTCTCTTTCAATTTCAAAAAAGAGGAAACAAGTGACTCGAACTGTGTGTAAATAAAGAAGCATTTTTTCAAAATGCTAGAACTAGATAAGGAAGTTCTCTATAACCATGAGAAAAAGGTAGTTTTTTTAGTTTATGACTCCGATCAAGAGCGAGAAATCCTTGATTTGGGATTGGACATAGAACCTGGACCCATCGTAGAGACGTTTAGTTCAAAAGAAAGGATCGTATCCTGATGGTAAGAATTATACTTTCATGGAAATACAACGCTATAGACTTCAATGCGGTAGAGTAGACGTTTTGTTCCTAATTTTTCTGGACCAAACCTCCGCTCCGACCCAACGATACAATGATTTTTTTTTGTTCATATTCATAAATAAAAAAGATTCGTAATCACAATGCTACTATATGCGTCCAGAGGAGTATTTGGAATAATATTCTTCTATAATCAATTATTGTGGGGGGCACTAGTAGAAAACAGGGCTTTGGTCACAGGGCAGTATTCACATTAGTCCCGGTTCAGTCACGAACCGGGACTAATGTGAGCATTCGTCCCGGTTCGTGCGGCTACGGCATTAGTCCCGGTTCACCTGGGCCCTTTAGTCTCGGTTGGTGCCACGAACCGGGACTAAAGGGTGCGATGCCCATTAGTCCCGGTTGGTGCCACCAACCGGTACTAATGGGCTTGGAGGCATTAGTACCGGTTCATGGCATGAACCGGTACTAAAGGTCCCATTTTCAAACTCTACCCCCCCTGGACCGCCTTTTCAGTTTTAGAAAAAACAAAAGAAAATGATGGAAATGTCAAAAAAATAAAATAAAATAAGTTTCCCATGTGATATGTGGTCTAGTTGTTGGGAAAATTAACAAATATGAATTTCGACTTTATTTGCAAAATCTCTCTGGAATTTGTAAAATTGGCATAACTTTTGCATACGAACTCGGATGAAAAAGTTTTTTATATGAAAAATCATCTACTCAAAAAGTTACATCTGAATTTAACTGGGGGAACCCCGTTAAACATTCTCAAAATCCTCAAAAACCTAACAGAAAAAAGTTACGTGGCTTTTAAGGTCTAGAGTGGAAAAAATCGAAAAAAATTCAAACTGTGGTCAAAAAATGGTCAAACTAATTATTCTAGAATATTAGTGTTACTAAATAATTATTTCAGTTATTTTGAATTTTGGTCAAATCTGGTCAAACTGTGGTCAAACAATGGTCAAACTAATTATTCAAGAAATATTAGTGTTACTAAATAATTATTGTTTTTAAAACAATAGTTTCAAACTCAAACAGTGAAATGTGTCACTTCATGCTCAAGCAAAATTCCTGAGGGTTAATAGGATTGACATCTTACTATTGTCAGGAAAACAACAAGTGCAGACTTGGAAACGAGGGAGAATAGAACCCGGAAGTTAAGCGTGCTCAGGCTGGGGGAGTGGGAGGATGGGTGACCGTTCGGGAAGTTAGATGATTTGGAATGATGAGGGGTGATTAGATATTAGAGGATAAATTGAGCAGTGATGAGTGGTGATGATTAGAGATTAGAGGTTAAAATAATTCAGAAATTTGAAAATAAAAAAAAATTCAATTTTTTTTTAAAAAAATCATAAAATTTCCTTTAGTCCCGGTTGGTGTTACCAACCGGGACTAAAGGTGGAGCCCCACGTGGCCGCGGCCTTTAGTCCCGGTTCGTGTAAGAACCGGGACTAAAGGGGAGAGGCATTAGTAACGACCCTTTAGTCCCGGTTCAAAAACCGGGACTAAAGGGCCTTACCAACCGGTACAAAAGCCCCTTTTTCTACTAGTGGGGGGTCTTACTAACAGGGCTTCGCTCCTCGGGATAGGTCTTCATCGAAAAGCTAACTCCACCCGGCATTTTCAACCCTTTCTTTGGGTGGTATATCGCCTTTAAAAGTCTAAGAGGATAGTAGGGGATCTATAGTAGGTAAGATAATTTGCCCATTGATTTTGATTGAATATACTATTTTTCCGCCTTTATCACACATTATTGTATGCGCTTCTAGAGAAGTATGTATGCAGGAAGTAAATTCTAACCGCTTTCTTTTTAATACAATTTCAAATTAGATTAGAAAGATAGAAAGGCCATGAGGATGGGAAAATAAAAATAAAATCTTTTTAATTAGTTCTCCTGTTTTGGAATTTTCTTATTATCCTTTCATTTTTTTTACAGAATATTTTTCAAACTAAAAATAAAAAATACAATACAATAGTCAATATTCCTTATAATAGACATACTTAATTATATCATAAGAATCTTAAGATATTTTTCGACTAGATAGAAATAGTAAATTTGAATTGAGACACCTATTCCATGACGGATTTAAACTTACCATCTATTGTCATGCCTTTAGTAGGCTTAGTATTTCCGGCAACTGCAATGACTTCTTTATTTCTTTATGTGCAAAAAAATAAGATTGTCTAGTATTTTTTAGTGTAAGTAATATAATATGGTAGGGTATGTGGCTTTTTCTACCCACACTTTCTACACACAAATGAAAAACGGTTATGGATGCGGATATAGGCTATGAGATAAATGCATGAATATCAGAGCCAGGTATAGCGAGTTTTATTTTATTTATTTTAATTGAATCAACGAATATTTTTTGAATAGAAAGTCAATGTATCTAACCTATTATTTCACAGGAGTACTAGTTGGTGAAGGCGATTTCAGAATCAAAAAAAGTAAAGTCAAAATTATTTAGCTTATTCTTTCAATTTCAATTGGCCGCTGCTGGATTTAGTATATCTAATATGAATTGGTGATCAGAACACATATGGGTAGAACTTCTAAAAGGTTCTCGAAAAAGGGGTAATTTTTTCTGGGCATGTATTCTTTTTCTAGTTTCACTAGGATTCTTATCGGTTGGGATTTCCAGTTATCTTGGTAAGAATATTATATATATATACTTCCATCTCAAGAAATTCTTTTTTTTTCCGTAGGGGATCATGATGTCTTTCTACGGAATCGCAAGCCTATGCATTAGCTCCTACTTCTCGTGTAATATTTTGTGAAATGTAGGTAGTGGTTATGACCGATTCGATGGAAAAGAGGGAATATTGTGCATTTTTCGTTGGGGATTCCCTGAAAGTTTTCTCATCACGGGGAGGAAGTCCCTTCTAAATTGGATCTGTTATTGTAAGGGGATTTTTAAGTATTTATCTAAAGGAAGGAACGAACGAGGATAACAGAAATTTTCTTTTAATTTTTTTATCCAAGTGAGGTATATCGCATACTATTCATCATTTTTCATCCGAAAGTGGTTTTTTTATTCTATTTCACTATTTCATTCCATCTAGATCTAAGAAAGAACCCAATGCACTGAAATTCCACTACTAACTAGTATACAAAAAAGAAGAATAGATACAGGGTATCAAACCTATAGAGTTTTTGCTTCAAAGAAATAGAAATATCATAATATAGAGTCAGGGAATGGAATAGAGTCAGCGAATGAAGCATATTCATTAATAACTCCATTTATAGATCAAATATGAAAAAAAGCATTGCCTTCTTTACTATATCTTGTATTTATCGTACTTTTGCCTTGGGGGTCTCTTCCTCATTTAACAAATGTCTGGAACTTTGGATTAAGAATTGGTGGAGTACCAGGCAATCTGAAACTTTCTTAACTGATATTTAAGAGAAAAGGATTCTAGAAAGATTCATAGAATTAGAAGAACTTTCTCTCTTGGACGAGATGATAAAAAGGGAAACTAAAGATACATGTACAAAAACCTCCTACAGGAATACACAAGGAAATAACACAATGGGTCAAAATAAATAACGAGGATCATCTCCATACCATTTTTCATTTCTCGACAAATATAATCTGTTTGGTTATTCTAAGTGGTTCTTTTTTCTGGGTAAAGAGGAACTTGTCATTTTGAATTCTTGGGTTCAGGAATTCTTCTGTAATTCAAATGACTCAATAAAAGCTTTTTGATTCATTTAGTTACTAATATTTTTGTTGGATTTCACTCCACCCGTGGTTGGGAACTAGTAATTCGTTGGGTCTACAACGATTTTGGATGGGCTCCGAACGATCTTATTTTCACTATTTTTTTTTGTAGTTTTCTAGTAATTCTAGATACATGTTTGAAATTTTGGGCCTTTTTTGTTTAAAATGCCTATCTCCTTCGCTTGTAGTCATTTATCATTCAATTAGTGAAGCATAAATTCATTTGATCTCCCGATATTAATATTAATCAAATTAGCAAGCATCTTTATTTAGAAAGAAAGCCCTTTTCGATTTTAGCGAAATTCTTTCTATTTATACCTACTTTAAGGTATTCATCATTGAAGTACAACTGTTGCAGTAGAATGACAACAGATTCATGTATATGGAACTAGATTAGGTTAGCTACCTATCTAATTTATTGTAGAAATTCTGGGATCTACGATTGGACATGGAAAATAGAAATACTTTTTCTTGGGTAAAGAAACAGATAACTTGATCGATTTCTGTATCGATCATGATGTACGTAATAACTCGGACATCTATTTCAAATGCATATCCCATTTTTGCGCAGCAGGGTTATGAAAACCCATGAGAAGCAACTGGACGAATTGTATGTGCCAATTGCCATTTAGCTAGCAAGCCTGTCGATATTGAAGTTCCCCAAGCTATGCTTCCCGATACTGTATTTGAAGCAGTTCTTCCAATTACTTATGATATGCAATTGAAACAAGTTCTTGCTAATGGAAAAAGAGGGAGGGTTGAATGTAGGGGCTGTTCTTATTTTGCCCGAGGGATTCGAATTAGCGTCGCCCGATCGTATTTCCCCTGAGTTAAAAGAAAAGATAGGAAATCTTGCTTTTCAGAGTTATCATCCCGATAAAAAAACATTCTTTCCTAGTAAGAAATATAGTGAAATTGTCTTTCCCATTCTTTCCCCTGATCCTGCTACGAAGAAAGATGCTCATTTCTTAAAATATCCCATATATGTAGGGGAAGCTAAGGAAGAGGACAGATCTATCCTGATGGTACCAAGAGTAATAATACAGTCTATAATGCTACGTCAACAGGTATAGTAAGAAAAATATAACGAAAAGGGGGGTATGAATATCTATAGTTGATGCATCAGATGGACGCCAAGTGATTGATATTATACCTCCCGGACCAGAACTTCTTGTTTCAGAGGGGGAATCCATCAAGCTTGATCAACCATTAACAAGCAATCCTACTGTGGGAGGTTTTGGTTAGGGGGTGCAAAAATCATGCTTCAGGATCCATTACGTGTCCAAGGCCTTTTGTTCGTTATTTTGGCACAAGTTTTTTGGTTCTAAAAATGAAAAAGTTTGAAAAGGTTCAATTGTCCGAAATGAATTTCTAGGTCCCGGCATTTCTCACCATCAAGTTGGTAAGAAGCTTCGATTTATTGGCAATTGCTAGAATTATCTATGATCTATTTTGGAAATATTTTTTTGTTTAGACTATTTTTTGTTTATGAGATATCCGGAATTCCTTATTTATATCCCATGCAAAAGAAGAGAATCCAAGGCAAAGGCGAGAACAATAAAATTAAAATTTCTTCCTTTTCGGAGGGATTGCGGGTCTTCTTAATCGTCTATTCTGCACAAGAAAAAGGCTTTTTCTTGTGCGGATTCTTCTTGTATCAAAATAAGAATCCTTTTTCTTCCTAATTCATCAAAGATTACTATTTCTTCTTTATTCGGGTCTGTCTCTTGGACCTCTTTTTGTTTTGCTTAGGTTTAGTCGAGGTAGTGGACAAACAGAGGGGAGAAAATATGGCGGGGGACAAATTTCTTGTGATTGTGAGCAAATTGCTTGGCTTGTTTAATTAAGTTCAACTTCAAATTTACAGAAATTTTGCAAAAAAAAAAGTAAACTCTTCCATTGAAGGTTTTCTTTTAGGCTAGTTGAATAGTTTTGATTAAGGTTTTATTAGTTTATTACTCGAAACTAAATCAAGGATTTTCAGGATACTTCCTTCGTGGAATAAGATATTAGATCCTCGAGTGATCTCTTTTTCTTGTTGCTTCATAAGAGTGAATCGAATAGATTCAATTCGCGTTATAAGAGTAAAAATTCCGCGGGTCCTTTCCGCTCTAATCAAATAAAGGGGGGTAAGGACCCCCTAAGCTCCTGCTTTTTCATGTTTACAATCTAGTCCCTCCGATTACTATAGAGATGAACCCAATCCAGAATATGAACCATAAAAGAAAACACCTACTAAACCAATCACAGCAATACCAGCTATAGTACCTATCAGCCAAAGAGAAATTTTTCCAGTAGTATCGGCCATTTCCACTACTTTCCTCCACATTCTATCAATTGGTCATGCAAGAGACAAAAACAGTCATGAGTAGTTATAAGGATGGTAACCTTCCAAATGAGATAAGAGAATTCTTATTAGTCTCTTTCTTTCTCTCAATTGAAGAAGTAATTGGAAAATTAAGCAGCAAGTACAAAAATGAGTAATAAACCCAGTATAGACTGGTATGATTCAATTCAACATTTTGTTCATTCGGGTTTGATTGTGTCATAGTTCTATAGTTGGAATTTGGTTTATCGTTGGATGAACTGCATTGTTGATATTGATCCCAAGAAAAAGACTGTAGGTACAGCTAGTCCGTGAATAGCCAGCCATCGCACTGTAAAAATAGGATAGGTTCGATCTATGGTCATTGAGGGCCTCCTAAAAGGATCTACTAAATTCATCGAGTTGTTCTAAAGAATCAAAACAGTCAGTTATTAACAGAATTCCTTGTCGGCTTTCCGTGAAATACTCGTTTGGCCTAGGACATGCAAACACGTCATAAGCTAAACCCGTACTGACAAATAACCAACCCGCAATGAATATGGAATGTATAGTAATGCTATGAATAACCCGGTATCGACTATTGGTAATACTATCACAAAAGAACGTTCTCCCGTGCTTCCAGACATGCTGAACTCGCAAAATTTTTGTACATTCAAAAAAGGAATTGATTCCGTAAAAGATGGGATCGACCAGTAAATAGAAAATTACTGATATTTCATCCTTGTGAGATTGTCAATTTTGTACCAAAGGTGTATTTTGAGTATAGCGAATTAGTATAGCTATCCTTCCTATGGCACAAAAATCTGGTTTTGCCTGGTTCCGAAACATAATTATTATTATTTTGTCAATAGGTAAACTATATGTTATTCAAGGCATCAATAGAAAACCCCTTTTTTGTAGGTTCTACTTACTTTTCATTGGCTTCAGAATAATAGAGTAATTCGGAATAGCAGCCAAAATCTTGGGAAAATCTAAGTTAATGATCAATAGGTTTGGATAAATAATTTAGGAAGGATATTCTCATATTGACATAATACAAGGACAAGTATATGTGACATATATCCATTCATAATTGGTAATTCATATTTGTATTGTTTGTTGGATTAGGTCTAACTTTCTTGTGGCACACCGATCCGCATGGAGCAGGGGGACCCCGTTAAACATTTTCAAAATCCTCAAAAACCTAACAGAAAAAAAGTTACGGGGCTTTTAAGATCTAGAGTGCAAAAAATCGAAAAATTTCAAACTGTGGTCAAACAATGGTCAAACTAATTATTCTAGAATATTAGTGTTACTAAATAATTATTTCAGTTATTTTGAATTTTGGTTAAATCTGGTCAAACTGTGGTCAAACTATGGTCAAACAATGGTCAAACTAATTATTCGAGAAATATTAGTGTTACTAAATAAATATTGTTTTTTCAAACAATAGTTTCAAACTCAAACAGTGAAATGTGTCACTTCATGCTCAAGCAAAATTCCTAAGGGTTAATAGGATTGACATCTTACTATTATCAGGAAAACAACAAGTGCAGACTTGGAAACGAGGGAGATTAGAACCCGAAAGTTAAGGGTGCTCAGGCTGGGGGAGTGGGAGGATGGGTGACCGTTCGGGAAGTTAGATGATTTGGAATGATGAGGGGTGATTAGAGATTAGAGGATAAATTGAGCAGTGATGAGGGGTGATGGTTAGAGATTAGAGGTTAAAAAAATTCAGAAATTTGAAAATAAAAAAAATTCAAAAAAAATCGTAAAATTTCCTTTAGTCCCGGTTGGTGTTACCAACCGGGACTAAAGGTGGAGCTCCACGTGGCCGCGGCCCCGGTTCGTGTAAGAACCGGGACTAAAGGGGAGAGGCATTAGTAACGACCCTTTAGTCCCGGTTCAAAAACCGGGACTAAAGGGCCTTACCAACCGGTACAAAAGCCCCTTTTTCTACTAGTGGGGGGTCTTACTAACAGGGCTTTGCTGCACGGGATAGGTCTTCGTCGAAAAGCTAACTCCACCCGGCATTTTCAACCCTTTCTTTGGGTGGTATATCGCCTTTAAAAGTCTAAGAGGATAGTAGGGGATCTATAGTATGTAAGATAATTTGCCCTTTGATTTTGATTGAATATACTATTTTTCCGCCTTTATCACACATTATTGTATGCGCTTCTAGAGAAGTATGTATGCAGGAAGTAAATTCTAACCGCTTTCTTTTTAATCCAATTTCAAATTAGATTAGAAAGATAGAAAGGCCATGAGGATGGGAAAATCAAAATAAAATCTTTTTATTTAGTTCTCCTGTTTTGGAATTTTCTTATTATCCTTTCATTTTTTTACAGAATATTTTTCAAACTAAAAATAAAAAATACAATACAATAGTCAATATTCCTTATAATAGACATACTTAATTATATCATAAGAATCTTAAGATATTTTCCACTAGATAGAAATAGTAAATTTGAATTGAGACACCTATTCCATGACGGATTTAAACTTACCATCTATTGTCATGCCTTTAGTAGGCTTAATATTTCCGGCAACTGCAATGAATTCTTTATTTCTTTATGTGCAAAAAATAAGATTGTCTAGCATTTTTAAGTGTAAGTAATATAATATGGTAGGGTATGTGGCTTTTTCTACCCACACTTTCTACACACAAATGAAAAACGGTTATGGATGCGGATATAGGCTATGAGATAAATGCATGAATATGCAGAGCCAGGTATAGCGAGTTTTATTTTATTTATTTTAATTGAATCAGCGAATATTTTTTGAATAGAAAGTCAATGTATCTAACCTATTATTTCACAGGAGTACTAGTTGCTGAAGGCGATTTCAGAATCAAAAAAAGTAAAGTCAAAATTATTTAGCTTATTCTTTCAATTTCAATTGGCCGCTGCTAGATTTAGTATATCTAATATGAATTGGCGATCAGAACACATATGGGTAGAACTTCTAAAAGGTTCTCGAAAAAGGGGTAATTTTTTCTGGGCATGTATTCTTTTTCTAGTTTCACTAGGATTCTTATCGGTTGGGATTTCCAGTTATCTTGGTAAGAATATTATATATATATATACTTCCATCTCAAGAAATTCTTTTTTTTCTGCAGGGGATCGTGATGTCTTTCTACGGAATCGCAAGCCTATGCATTAGCTCCTACTTGTGGTGTAATATTTTGTGGAATGTAGGTAGTGGTTATGACCGATTCGATGGAAAAGAGGGAATATTGTGCATTTTTCGTTGGGGATTCCCTGAAAGTTTTCTCATCACGGGGAGGAAGTCCCTTCTAAATTGGATTTGTTATTGTAAGGGGATTTTTAAGTATTTATCTAAAGGAAGGAACGAACGAGGATAACAGAAATTTGCTTTTAATTTTTTATCCAAGTGAGGTATATCGCATACTATTCATCCTTTTTCATCCGAAAGTGGTTTTTTTATTCTATTTCACTATTTCATTCCATCTAGATCTAAGAAAGAACCGAATGCACTGAAATTCCAGTACTAACTTGTATACAAAAAAGAAGAATAGATACAGGGTATCAAACCTATAGAGTTTTTGCTTCAAAGAAATAGAAATATCATAATATAGAGTCAGGGAATGGAATAGAGTCAGCGAATGAAGCATATTCATTAATAACTCCATTTATAGATCAAAAATGAAAAAAAGCATTGCCTTCTTTACTATATCTTGTATTTATCGTACTTTTGCCTTGGGGGTCTCTTCCTCATTTAACAAATTTCTGGAACTTTGGATTAAGAATTGGTGGAGTACCAGGCAATCTGAAACTCTCTTAACTGATATTCAAGAGAAAAGGATTCTAGAAAGATTCATAGAATTAGAAGAACTTTCTCTCTTGGACGAGATGATAAAAAGGGAAACTAAAGATACATGTACAAAAACCTCCTACAGGAATACACAAGGAAATAACACAATGGGTCAAAATAAATAACGAGGATCATCTCCATACCATTTTTCATTTCTCGACAAATATAATCTATTTGGTTATTCTAAGTGGTTCTTTTTCTGGGTAAAGAGGAACTTGTCATTTTGAATTCTTGGGTTCAGGAATTCTTCTGTAATTCAAATGACTCAATAAAAGCTTTTTTATTCTTTTAGTTACTAATATTTTTGTTGGATTTGACTCCACCCGTGGTTGGGAACTAGTAATTCATTGGGTCTACAACGATTTTGGATGGGCTCCAAACGAGCTTATTTTCACTATTTTTGTTTGTAGTTTTCTAGTAATTCTAGATACATGTTTGAAATTTTGGGTCTTTTTTATTTAAACCGCCTATCTCGTTCGCTTGTAGTCATTTATCATTCAATAAGTGAAGCATAAATTCATTTGATCTCCCGATATTAATATTAATCAAATTAGCAAGCATCTTTATTTAGAAAGAAAGCCCTTTTCGATTTTAGCAAAATTCTTTCTATTTATACCTACTTTAAGGTATTCATCATTGAAGTACAACTGTTGCAGTAGAATGACAACAGATTCATGTATATGGAACTAGATTAGGTTAACTACCTATCTAATTTATTGTAGAAATTCTGGGATCTACGATTGGACATGGAAAATAGAAATACTTTTTCTTGGGTAAAGAAACAGATAACTTGATCGATTTCTGTATCGATCATGATGTACGTAATAACTCGGACATCCATTTCAAATGCATATCCCATTTTTGCGCAGCAGGGTTATGAAAACCCACGAGAAGCAACTGGACGAATTGTATGTGCCAATTGCCATTTAGCTAGCAGGCCCGTCGATATTGAAGTTCCCCAAGCTATGCTTCCCGATACTGTATTTGAAGCAGTTCTTCCAATTACTTATGATATGCAATTGAAACAAGTTCTTGCTAATGGAAAAAGAGGGAGGGTTGAATGTAGGGGCTGTTCTTATTTTACCCGAGGGATTCGAATTAGCGTCGCCCGATCGTATTTCCCCTGAGTTAAAAGAAAAGATAGGAAGTCTTGCTTTTCAGAGTTATCGTCCCGATAAAAAAACATTCTTATGATAGGCCCTGTTCCCAGTAAGAAATATAGTGAAATTGTCTTTCCCATTCTTTCCCCTGATCCTGCTACAAAGAAAGATGCTCATTTGTTAAAATATCCCATATATGTAGGGGAAACCGAGGAAGAGGACATATCTATCCTGATGGTAGCAAGAGTAACAATACAGTCTATAATGCTACGTCAACAGGTATAGTAAGAAAAATATAACAAAAAGGGGGTATGAAATATCTATAGTTGATGCATCAGATGGACGCCAAGTGATTGATATTATACCTCCCGGACCAGAACTTCTTGTTTCAGAGGGGGAATCCATCAAGCTTGATCAACCATTAACAAGCAATCCTACTGTGGGAGGTTTTGGTTAGGGGGTGCAAAAATCATGCTTCAGGATCCATTACGTGTCCAAGGCCTTTTGTTCGTTATTTTGGCACAAGTTTTTTGGTTCTCAAAAAGAAACAGTTTGAAAAGGTTCAATTGTCCGAAATGAATTTCTAGGTCCCGGCATTTCTCACCATCAAGTTGGTAAGAAGCTTCGATTTATTGGCAATTGCTAGAATTATCTATGATCTATTTTGGAAATTTTTTTTGTTTAGACTATTTTTTGTTTATGAGATATCCGGAATTCCTTATTTATATCCCATGCAAAAGAAGAGAATCCAAGGCAAAGGCGAGAACAATAAAATTAAAATTTCTTCCTTTTCGGAGGGATTGCGGGTCTTCTTAATCGTCTATTCTGCACAAGAAAAAGGCTTTTTCTTGTGCCGATTCTTCTTGTATCAAAATAAGAATCCTTTTTCTTCCTAATTCATCAAAGATTACTATTTCTTCTTTATTCGGGTCTGTCTCTTGGACCTCTTTTTCTTTTGCTTAGGTTTAGTCGAGGTAGTGGACAAACAGAGGGGAGAAAATATGGCGGGGGACAAATTTCTTGTGATTGTGAGCAAATTGCTTGGCTTGATTAATTAAGTTCAACTTCAAATTTACAGAAATTTTGCAAAAAAAAAGTAAACTCTTCCATTGAAGGTTTTCTTTTAGGCTAGTTGAATAGTTTTGATTAAGGTTTTATTAGTTTATTACTCGAAACTAAATCAAGGATTTTCAGGATACTTCCTTCGTGGAATAAGATATTAGATCCTCGAGTGATCTCTTTTTCTTGTTGCTTCATAAGAGTGAATCGAATAGATTCAATTCGCGTTATAAGAGTAAAAATTCCGCGGGTCCTTTCCGCTCTAATCAAATAAAGGGGGGTAAGGACCCGCTAAGCTCCTGCTTTTTCATGTTTACAATCTAGTCCCTCCGATTACTATAGGGATGAACCCAATCCAGAATATGAACCATAAAAGAAAACACCTACTAAACCAATCACAGCAATACCATCTATAGTACCTATCAGCCAAAGAGAAATTCTTCCAGTAGTATCGGCCATTTCCCCTACTTTCCTCCACATTCTATCAATTGGTCATGCAAGAGACGAAAATAGTCATGGGTAGTTATAAGGATGGTATCCTTCCAAATGAGATAAGAGAATTCTTATTAGTCTCTTTCTTTCTCTCAATTGAAGAAGTAATTGGAAAATTAAGCAGCAAGTACAAAAATGAGTAATAAACCCCAGTATAGACTGGTATGATTCAATTCAACATTTTGTTCATTCGGGTTTGATTGTGTCATAGTTCTATAGTTGGAATTTGGTTTATCGTTGGATGAACTGCATTGTTGATATTGATCCCAAGAAAAAGACTGTAGGTACAGCTAGTCCGTGAATAGCCAGCCATCGCACTGTAAAAATAGGATAGGTTCGATCTATGGTCATTGAGGGCCTCCTAAAAGGATCTACTAAATTCATCGAGTTGTTCTAAAGAATCAAAACGGTCGGTTATTAACAGAATTCCTTGTCGGCTTTCCGTGAAATACTCGTTTGGCCTAGGACATGCAAACACGTCATAAGCTAAACCCGTACTGACAAATAACCAACCCGCAATGAATATGGAATGTATAGTAATGCTATGAATAACCCGGTATCGAATATTGGTAATACTATCACAAAAGAACGTTCTCCCGTGCTTCCAGACATGCTGAACTCCCAAAAATTTTGTACATTCAAAAAAGGAATTGATTCCGTAAAAGATGGGATCGACCAGTAAATAGAAAATTACTGATATTTCATCCTTGTGAGATTGTCAATTTTGTACCAAAGGTGTATTTTGAGTATAGCGAATTAGTATAGCTATCCTTCCTATGGCACAAAAATCTGGTTTTGCCTGGTTCCGAAAAATAATAATTATTATTTTGTCAATAGGTAAACTATATGTTATTCAAGGCATCAATAGAAAACCCCTTTTTTGTAGGTTCTACTTACTTTTCATTGGCTTCAGAATAATAGAGTAATTCGGAATAGCAGCCAAAATCTTGGGAAAAATCTAAGTTAATGATCAATAGGTTTGGATAAATAATTTAGGAAGGATATTCTCATATTGACATAATACAAGGACAAGTATATGTGAAATATATCCATTCATAATTGGTAATTCATATTTGTATTATTTGTTGGATTAGGTCTAACTTTCTTGTGGCACACCGATCCGCATGGAGCAGGGGGACCCCGTTAAACATTTTCAAAATCCTCAAAAACCTAACAGAAAAAAAGTTACGGGGCTTTTAAGATCTAGAGTGGAAAAAATCGAAAAATTTCAAACTGTGGTCAAACAATGGTCAAACTAATTATTCTAGAATATTAGTGTTACTAAATAATTATTTCAGTTATTTTGAATTTCGGTCAAATCTGGTCAAACTGTGGTCAAACTGTGGTCAAACAATGGTCAAACTCATTATTCGAGAAATATTAGTGTTACTAAATAAATATTGTTTTTTCAAACAATAGTTTCAAACTCAAACAGTGAAATGTGTCACTTCATGCTCAAGCAAAATTCCTGAGGGCTAATAGGATTGACATCTTACTATTGTCAGGAAAATAACAAGTGCAGACTTGGAAACGAGGGAGATTAGAACCCGGAAGTTAAGGGTGCTCAGGCTGGGGGAGTGGGAGGATGGGTGACCGTTCGGGAAGTTAGATGATTTGGCATGATGAGGGGTGATTAGAGATTAGAGGATAAATTGAGCAGTGATGAGGGGTGATGATTAGAGATTAGAGTTTAAAAAAATTCAGAAATTTGAAAATCAAAAAAAAAATTCAGAAAAAATTTCAAAAAAAAATCATAAAATTTCCTTTAGTCCCGGTTGGTGTTACCAACCGGGACTAAAGGTGGAGCTCCACGTGGCCGCGTCCCCGGTTCGTGTAAGAACCGGGACTAAAGGGGATAGGCATTAGTAACGACCCTTTAGTCCCGGTTCAAAAACCGGGACTAAAGGGCCTTACCAACCGGTACAAAAGCCCCTTTTTCTAATAGTGGGGGGGTCTTACTAACAGGGCTTCGCTGCACGGGATAGGTCTTCGTCGAAAAGCTAACTCCACCCGGCATTTTCAACCCTTTCTTTGGGTGGTATATCGCCTTTAAAAGTCTAAGAGGATAGTAGGGGATCTATGGTAGGTAAGATAATTTGCCCTTTGATTTTGATTGAATATACTAAGTTAATGATCAATAGGTTTGGATAAATAATTTAGGAAGGATATTCTCATATTGACATAATACAAGGACAAGGATATGTGAAATATATCCTTTCATAATTGGTAATTCATATTTGTATTGTTTGTTGGATTAGGTCTAACTTTCTTGTGGCACACCGATCCGCATGGAGCAGGGGGCCTTCGCACGTCAGTCCAGGATAACACCTGACGCATGACAGGTCCATAATACAGCATTCCAGGTACAAGAATATTCATCAAATACATGTATATAAGATTACATCATTGATGAATACAATTATCTGGCATAGCCCTAAGGCTATTTAAATGACAGCGGAAGTCTATTTAAATTACGGCGAAAGTCTTGGTTTGAGAACATAACAACTCTTGCTGGGCTCCACAACTCACAGGACTGGCAAGGTTACGGCCTAGCACGAAGGATCAAGCGAACAATTCGGGTATGACCTACAAAACTGGCACGATACGCCAAGTCAGTACATTGAATGTACTTGCAAGACAACCAAATACATAGCATCCAAACAAGCAGAAGACAAAGCAAGAACCGATCACATGCAACAGCCTATCTCATATCAATTACTAAACATGGCGTCATAAAAATCAACTAAGCATGAACAAAATCATAGCATCTACTAACATGGAAATAACATGGCATATCAAAACAAGCTTATAACAAGGTAATAGCAAAACATAGCATATCATTTGAATCAAGGCATAATTTAACATATAAATCAAAGCATGGCATGGCATCATGAAACTATGCTGGAAATAAACTACCGATCATATCCAATGCAAACATAGCATGTTAACTTTATGCAATCATCTTCTGTTCTGCCTTGGTTTTTAAATGCAACATATTACTTATGCAATGCAACCAAACTGATGCACCGAGTCCCTCGGACTCCCTTACCAACGGGTTGCCTCGCAATCGAACGGTGATCTTTCCGGTGATCACAACCATGACCAACACTTGGTCTCCAACACTTACCGAGACCTCATCTCGTGATCATATCAAAACATCGTCATGACTTCTCATGACTATCTCATAGTCCAAGTCACCATATTCTCGTTATCACATATTTATTTACCAACTTAATTATTTCAGGTTTATCCTCCATTTCGACCAAGACCCGATAGTGTGACCTAGTACGAACTTGAGCCCATGACCGAGGACGCGGCTATCGATAGATTGAATACACTCTGCAGAGGTAGCTCACTGTACCCACACCACGGAACCCATGGCCTTGTCATCCCATTCGGGTGGACCAATGACATTCCGACGAAACCGACCTACTGCTATGACACTCTCCCGGCCACTCCAACTCACTCCCAACTGGGCTAGTCCTGGGTGGCCCCGTGCCTACCAAAGACACAACGACCACCGTCGTGGCCAAAACGTCCCTCACGGGGACCGGTACCAAAAAATTTAACAACGGGCACACAAGGTTATGTCCGCCTACCTGATCAGGGTAAGCATGCCCATAACCTTCCCTAGTTGCAGGAACCGGCGAGAGGCACGACAATAGATCGCAATAAGGCCTTCCCATAAAGGCAAATGTGGCTGCACTGAAAAAAGTTTGATTCGGTGGCACTATGACACGATCCCATCGATGACGGAGGAGGTTAGTTATTATTAAGTCATCTTAATTCCTTCTCCATCATCATGAACATGAATGCAACAATGAGCATGTAGCATACAAATGCATGAACAAAATATCGAACTTCTCAAGTGCACCATAAAGAACATGACAATACGAAGTACTAGCATACCAACGGTGCCTTACAATCCTCATAACATTTTATAACGATGACATGCAAATAAAGTAGAGTAGTGACATGGCATTATCAATATCAACATCCTAATTAGCATGGCAAACGATATCGTGAAAACACAAGCATGCTTGACAGGCATAATGGAATAACTGCAGACGAAAAAGATATGAAACAACTCCAACTACACACACACAAGGTGCAAGCAAAGTCAACATGCAAGTTCGGGGCTCATGATAAGAGGTTGGCTTGCCTGGGGGTCGACAAATACTCCGGGAAGAAGTGTGAACGATCGTGGAAAGATTTGCCGGAAACAGTTCTCTCTCGGAGTAGGATGTTTACGGGCAAGGGCAAAATGGTCATTTTCACTGTGTGAAAACGTAATGAAAATGATACCAACGGAAAGATCTCAAAGAGCAGAGAAAGTGAGCGCTAGAATCACCTTATTCGGAGTTACGGGTAAAAAGATACGGACGTTTAAAGCTCAGGGACAAGTCTGTAAAAATACTTCTACAAACAGGTCCCTGGTAGTTTAAACAGAATGTGTCTTTTCCGAAAATACGTTTTCTAGAGAGGGAAACGTATTACCGGCCGAAGGAGAGGAAAATTACGCTTTCTGAGATTGAAAGCGCACTTTCCAGAAATGTGCTTTCGCGCGGGGAAAACGACTTCGCGGCGGGGGCGCCGCCACTTATCCACGCTGGCAGGACCGGTCAACACGGCAGAGGCGGGGCCAGGCGCCGGGGTCGCTGCCAGGTGGGGTCAGGGAAAGGCACGGGGCCCGCCTGGCCTGGCCTTCTTCGTCCTCCCGTGCGGGAGCGAGAGTGGCCGAGGGAGGCGTTCGCCCCGACGGCGCTCGACGGCGACTCCGGCCACGGTGGGGGCCGTGTGACCTACCGAAATGCGTAGGACAGAGAGGCGCATCCCAGGGAGGTGGTTGCTGCCATAGGCGAGCTTCGCAGCGGCCGCAGCAGGGCTTGCGGCGGAGCAGGGCTTCGGTCACTGGTGGCGTGGCGGCTATAATGGAGGAGAGGAGAGGCCGAGGCCACGGGGAGGCTCGCCGGAGCATGGGGGATGCACTGGTGGAGGTGGAACAGCGAAGGGAGCTCGGGGTCACCAGAATCGGGTGAGACCCAAGGCGGCGGCTATGGCGATGGGGAGGGGGCCAGAGAGGGGCTCCGGGAAGAATGAGTGCTCGGGGAGGCGTAGAAGAGGGCGAGGGACCTCCTGATGATCTCCAGAGGGTCAAGGACGGGCTATATATAGCCGGGGTAGGGGCACCCGAGCCGGTCTCCGCCGAGCGCGTCTGGCTGAGGCTCTACCGTGCCCAGCGGTCATGGGGAGGCGCGAGAATCCGACGAGGGGGAAGCGGACGCGGTACAGAGGCTCACGGAGACGAGCAGAGCTCGAGGACAAGAGGAGGAAGAGGACACCGGGGAGGAAGGCGATGATGCCCAAGAGTGCACTATTTCAGTCGTTGGCATGGCTCGCCGGAGAAGAAAACGAATGGGGCCAGAGGTCCAGGGGGAAGAAGACGTCGAGGGGGAGCTGTAGGACATTAATGGCGAGACGAGAGCTGGTCGGAGCAGCGCTGCCGACGCGAACAGTGGCTAGACCACCGTTTTGGGCTGGCATTGCCTGTGGTCACCATGGACAAAGCACGCTCTGGAGTTTTTACCGATGCGAGCTCATGTCTATCGCTTAGTCGTTCGAAGAGAGAGTGTTACTGCGGTAAAGGATCGGGCAGACACAAATGGAGCTGAGTGAACCAAGCTCCACAAGTTTGCTGTTGCAAACTTGGCCACACTCTAGAGAGTAAACCAGAGAGGGTAAAAGGTAAATTTGTTGTCTCGGGGGCTTAGGGTAGAAAGGACTACGGTCCTGGAAATTATGAGGTAATTTGGACAACTATTTGCCATAGTTGTTGTACAACTACCAAATCTGACCCAGAAACTGAATCAAGAAGAAGCACTCACTAGGAGTGATGGATTAAGCTAAAACTTAGCAAAGCCTGATGATTTGGACATACCATGATGCTGTAAAACTTTCATACCAAATGGACTTGCCAAAATGGTACTTGTTTCACAAACATCCCCTCTGTCCAGAAACTTGAGAAAATTCCTCAAGGCAAATGGCTAGATGAAATGAGCCACAATTTTGTGTAGATAGGTTATATGGATATGAGATGACCTGGGAAAAGTTTCAGCCGTAATGGAGCAAGATCAGATGCACTTGCTTCACAAACTGAAAAAATTGGACAGAAACCAAGAATTGCTCATGTGCTCACATAGTTCAATGAAATGAACTGAATTTGGGTGGAGGCTAATGATTTGAGATACTTGAGAAGATGGCAAAGTCTCAGCCCATTTGGAAACTTTATGAAGGTACTTACTTCACAAAGTTGTATTCTGGTCAGAAATTTTGAAAAATTGCATAGGGAGCTAGGATGAATGGATTGAGCTCATATTTGGCATCCATGGGTTATTTATCCATGTTAATCACCCTGCAAAATTGAAGCTCAATCGGAATTAGGCATAAGTATCAAATCCACCAATTCTCATGAATTTAGGAGATGGCTAGCTATGCCTTTGGATTTTATTCCTCGGAAAGGCAAGAAAAGGAATAAATCACAATTCAAAAATATTGCATGGGACTTAGCAATATTTTTGCATATCCAAGTTTCAGAAAGATAGGAGGATCTCTGGGAACAATTGGGAGGATCAACAAATCAAAGAAAATGATGGCTCCTTTGTATTCACAAAGGGCATATTCAAATTCCAAAAATTGGAATTAGGGTTTGAGAGGGTTTGGGATGATGCAAATAAGGTCTTGCCCACTGACAAAGACATGCGCAAGGTTTTGAAAAGGTTGAAAATGACAAGAATAGTCAGAGTCATCCAACAAACTCAGGAGAAAGATTTTCAAAAATGAGTGCCAGGAAGGAATAACAGCACAAAAATTGATAACCCAATTTTGGGGCTGTTACAAAACTTCCCCCCTTAAAAAGAATCTCGTCCTCGAGATTCCTAGGGTTACAGCACAACTGAAACGATAACCACTCCGAGGAAAAACATCAGGGTTAATTTTTAACCCTTTGGTTAAATTCAAATGAGTTGGGGGCACCGATGATTGGTACACCCAAGAGAGATAAAGCAAACCTGGTTATATCCACCGCTAGAGGCACTCAAGATCAAACTCCCGAAAAATATTGCTAGATGCACCCAATGAACAGTGGTTTCACCTGCTGACACGTGGGTCCAGGGCCCACTGGCAGCCTCCTTCTTCTACCTCCGGCTTGCTGCTTCTGCTGCTTCGCGTGCGGCTTGGCACAGCGAGCATCTAGCTCCTATGGCGATGAGGACCCTAGAGCCATAGTGCGCGGCGTGCATGGCGCCCGTGCAGCGAGCACTCACGTTGCGGGCCAGCACCTTGTCGGCACTGCTCGCGGATTCGCCTCCTGGACGCCGGTGATCGAGCGACGAGCGGTTCTTCTGGACCTCGCTCACCGTACACCGGGGTTGGGCTATAAAAGACGGCAGCGCGGCTCTCCTCCAACGCATAGACACAATGCCGCTCTACTACCTCTTCGGTTTGGGCGAGATCGAGCCGAGCTCCTTCGGCGAGGAGGTGTTCTTGGTGGCGCTGCGGTTGTTCCTCGTGGCGCTGCTGGGCACGCTAATCGGCTCGCGATCCTCCTGCTGATACTCATCAGGAATGATCGAGCTCGGGACAACGCGCGGCGAGGTGCAGTGGCTCGAGGTGCGGGAGAAGATGGTGCACTGGGCGGTCCTCCGCCACGCTTGATTCTCCGTCGCTTTGCGCCGGCGGAGTAATTGCGTGCTGCGGTGGAGCGGTGGTGGCGATCTACCTGCGCCACGCAAGGCAGAGACGATGGTGGTGGTGGGGTCCAGATGCAGGTGAGGTGGCTGCGCAGCTCAAGAATCACAGGGAGTATGGAAAAATTTCGCGGATAGCTCCACGAAATGTAGGTGTCGAGGTAGAATCGAGGGTGAAACTGTATCTGAGTAGACGTACTAGATCGAGGAAATAAAGTTGGCAGTGTTTCTCCGGAAATGGAATCGGGAAAAAGAATTAGAGACGAGGAATTTCCAGGCGGAAATGCCTCTGCGAGGTTCTGGGTTTGGAAATCCGGCACACGGGGCATGCACAGATAGAGAGGGATATGTGACTTTGCATTCCCCCGAGTACTGCCCTAAATGTACTCGTGGGTGAACCGGGTATGCGTGCAGCGTGCAGTAGAATCTAAACTAGCAAATGGACACAGGCAATAAACATGCAATGAAAAACACATCAGGCAAATCATTCTAAGGTGTTTTAATGCTAGGGGGTATATATAATCCTGGCATATATATACATACACCAGCGCACATTTTGTTATAGACTCGAGACGAGTCAATGTTGTTTTTAGTGTATGTGCTCTACTGATTAAAATCTTGTTAGCACACATTGCCAACCCTGTCAAACATTTCTGTTTGACCGAGAGACAAGCAAAAACAAACACGAGAACAAAAGCACGAAAACATACATAGAACACAGTATACGGATTACAACAGTACTAGCATTCAACAAAGCAGGAACGCTCTACGCGCTAAACAAAACAACTCATCCTGGGATACATGGTTCTATCCTCATATCGGGGATGAACCGACAGACTGCTCATCTCACTACTTGACTGGGGTCATGCAGAGGGCTTGCCTTGCTGGGGCTCTCCGGGAGGACGAAGACTGAGCCAATCTCCATCTTCATCGTCCGACAGCACTATGGGTTGGGGTTCGGCTGCTGGGGGTGTGGCTGAAATTGATCCGAGCAAATGCTGCTAGTGGATCCGTAAAAGAGCCTTGTCGAGGGTGACGATGTCGGGTCTAGGCCACAACACAGGCTGAGAGGATAGCACTGGTTCGGATGGCGTTGGGCAAATGACTTGAGATGCGAATTTACGAGCCTCACGGTAAGCTTCCTTGACGACTCTCACCGCATCATTGTGCAGAGTTCTAAACTCGGCAAGCATCTTGGAAATCATCATGGCCTGGGCGGTGATATACTGCACTAGGCGAGCGATTGCGGGGTCATCTCCTTGGATAGCGGGAGAAGGCTGCATTCCTCCTTCTGACACAGTGGGCAAAAAGCAAAACTCCCGCCTCGTTGCCACATGCGGGAACTTGGTTCGGAGGTGCAGGACAGCCTCCACAGCAGCGTCCTGAATGGCTAAATCAGTGGTAGGCATGGCTCTACCCTGAAAAACCAATGGCTAGCCATCTACTGCGGGACCTAGGCTGATGTGCACTCTTGCATCAAAGCGATGAAGGTGAGGAACGGGTGCCGATTGGAACACCAGGTAATCAGGGCTAGCCTTACAGCCAAAGGCTTTGGTGAGCATCTCGGTAAGAAGGGGTGGAAAACCAGTGTGGTTGACGGCACCGGTGCAGGTGTAAAACATGGGAGCTTTGAAGGTGCTAGTCATGACTGGAGTGTTGCTAGCTAGGCTTCTTTGCAGGGACATGGCTGACTGAGGGTGAGCGATACGGCTAGCGGAAACGGGGCTTTTATAGGCAGCTATGCGGGACATGCCCGCATGGTGTGGCCCCTTTCCCTTAATGGCGAAGGGCAAGCGGTGCGGCCGACTAGAAAGGATATGGTTGCTATTCGTTCCACGGATAACTAGGCGGGGACAGCGTTGTGAGGACGTGTCGGTCCCGACTGCACCACCTGTTGATTAACAGTGGCCATGCCAGATGCCAGGGATGGGTCAAATCCCTTAGGGCCATCACGAGTTAATGGTAAAGGTGATCTAATACTAGGATAACCTATGCCAGCCTGCCTGCTCTGATACCATGTCCTGTGGCACCCCGATCCGCATGGAGCAGAGGGCCTTCGCACGTCAGCCCAGGATAACACCTGACGCACGACAGGTCCATAATACCGCATTCCAGGTACAAGATATTCATCAAATACATGTATATAAGATTACATCATTGATGAATACAATTATCTGGCATAGCCCTAAGGCTATTTAAATGACAGCGGAAGTCTATTCAAATGATGGCGGAAGTCTTGATTTGACAGCATAACAACTCTGGCTGGGCTCCACAACTCACAGGACTGGCAAGGTTACGGCCTAACACGAAGGATCAAGCGAACAATTAGGGTATGACCTACAAAACTGGCATGACACGCCAGGTCAGTACATTGAATGTACTTGCAAGACAACCAAATACATAGCATCCAAACAAGCAGAAGACAAAGCAAGAACCGAGCACATGCAACAGCCTATCTCATATCAATTACTAAACATGGCATGATAAAAATCAACTAAGCATGAACAAAATCATAGCATCTACTAACATGGAAATAACATTGCATATCAAAACAAGCTTATAACAAGGTAATAGCAAAACATAGCATATCATCTCAATCATGGCATAATTTAACACATAAATCAAAGCATGGCATGGCATCATGAAACTATGCAGGGAATAAACTACAGATCATATCTAATGCAAACATAGCATGTTAACTCTATGCAATCATCTTCTGTTCTGCCTTGGTTTTTAAATGCAACATATTACTTATGCAATGCAACCAAACTTATGCACCGAGTCCCTCGGACTCTTGTGACACCCCAAAAGAATAACAAGAGTGCCACAGTCGGATGTCTGAGCGACATCACATAAAGGGCTTATATCAAAAGTAAATAACAAGAGTGCCACAGTCAGACGTCTGAGCAACATCACATAAAGGGCTTATATCATAAGTAAATAACAAGAGTGGCACAGTAGGATGTCTGAGCGACATCACATAAAGGGCTTATATCAAAAGTAAATAACGAGAGTGCCACAGTCGGACGTCTGAGCGACATCACATAAAGGGCTTATATTTCGTTATTCGAATTCAAGTAGCTCATGAATTTAAATCATCTCAAGGAAATGTTCCTGTACGTAATAATAAACTGGTTAGTCCATCCACAGGAATAACATTCAACCTGGTTTACCACTCATGTTTGCTCACCAGGGATTTTCACTGAGACTGACACAGAGGCTGACGTTGAGACCGATATTCATACTGATATGGATATGTTGACCAAGATCCTTGACCATGGACACGATTACTCGGAAGGTTTTGACTCTGCAGAGTTTGTACTTTTAACCACAGCCAACGGATTTCAGTAGTCACAAGGGACTAGTTCCGTTTACGGTGTTTTAGGCGAAACACATCTAACCAGTACACACCCATTCCACATTCCGCTGCCAGGAATCACCCTAGGCAACTTTCAAGAAAAACCTTAAGACGGGGAGGCTACAACCTCGCGTAGCATGGGATCAAATTTATATCGTGCGCTCTATGGGGTGCCCCACTCTCGGTCCCAACCGGAAACACCCATGCCCCCTGACGGGATGACTGGCTTTAATCCAGGGCCATGGAACCCTCACCCCGGCCCCTCTCTTTGGTGTGTACAAGGAAAGAGGTTTGCAACTTACTAAACCGTATTCTTTGCAGAAAACATGTGGCAGCACGAAAAGGGGACGGACGGTAACGTGGCTCGATCCACGTTGACTCTGGAGTTTAACGGTTGACATAAGACTGGCATGCTTCAACAATACCATCTTACCACCTTTCATGTCACCACATGATCATGTTATCTCCCATCAAAAGATCACATCAAGTTTCGAAGCATACTGGTAGTTGCCTTGCATGTAATATAAAATTTACTGATGCTCAAGTTTCAAGGCAACTACCAGTATGCTTCGGCAATTGCAATGACTTCTTTATTTCTTTATGTGCAAAAAAATAAGATTGTCTAGTATTTTTTAGTGTAAGTAATATAATATGGTAGGGTATGTGGCTTTTTCTACCCACACTTTCTACACACAAATGAAAAACGGTTATGGATACGGATATAGGCTACGAGTATAAATGCATGAATATGCAGGGCCAGGTATAGCGAGTTTTAGTTGCTGAAGGCGATTTCAGAATCAAAAAAAGTAAAGTCAAAATTATTTAGCTTATTCTCTCAATTTCAATTGGCCGCTGCTGAATTTAGTATATCTAATATGAATTAGCGATCAGAACACATATGGGTAGAACTTCTAAAAGGTTCTCGAAAAAGGGGTAATTTTTTCTAGGCATGTATTCTTTTTCTAGTTTCACTAGGATTCTTATCGGTTGGGATTTCCAGTTATCTTGGTAAGAATATTATATATATATACTTCCATCTCAAGAAATTCTTTTTTTTCGCAGGGGATCGTGATGTCTTTCTACGGAATCGCAAGCCTATTCATTAGCTCCTACTTGTGGTGTAATATTTTGTGGAATGTAGGTAGTGGTTATGACCGATTCGATGGAAAAGAGGGAATAGTGTGCATTTTTCGTTGGGGATTCCCTGAAAGTTTTCTCATCACGGGGAGGAAGTCCCTTCTAAATTGGATTTGTTATTGTAAGGGGATTTTTAAGTATTTATCTAAAGGAAGGAACAAACGAGGATAACAGAAATTTGCTTTTAATTTTTTTATCCAAGTGAGATATATCGCATACTATTCATCCTTTTTCATCCGAAAGTGGTTTTTTATTCTATTTCACTATTTCATTCCATCTAGATCTAAGAAAGAACCCAATGCACTGAAATTCCACTACTAACTAGTATACGAAAAAGAAGAATAGATACAGGGTATCAAACCTATAGAGTTTTTGCTTCAAAGAAATAGAAATATCATCATATAGAGTCAGGGAATGGAATAGAGTCAGCGAATGAAGCATATTCATTAATAACTCCATTTATAGATCAAAAATGAAAAAAAGCATTGCCTTCTTTACTATATCTTGTATTTATCGTACTTTTTCCTTGGGGGCCTCTTTCTCATTTAACAAATGTCTGGAACTTAGGATTAAGAATTGGTGGAATACCAGGCAATCTGAAACACTCTTAACTGATATTCAAGAGAAAAGGATTCTAGAAAGATTCATAGAATTAGAAGAACTTTCTCTCTTGGACGAGATGATAAAAAGGGAAACTAAAGATACGTGTACAAAAACCTCCTACAGGAATACACAAGGAAATAACACAATGGGTCAAAATAAATAACGAGGATCATCTCCATACCATTTTTCATTTCTCGACAAATATAATCTGTTTGGCTATTCTAAGTGGTTCTTTTTTCTGGGTAAAGAGGAACTTGTCATTTTGAATTCTTGGGTTCAGGAATTCTTCTGTAATTCAAATGACTCAATAAAAGCTTTTTTATTCTTTTAGTTACTAATATTTTTGTTGGATTTCACTCCACCCGTGGTTGGGAACTAGTAATTCGTTGGGTCTACAACGATTTTGGATGGGCTCGGAACGAGCTTATTTTCACTATTTTTGTTTGTATTTTTCTAGTAATTCTAGATACATGTTTGAAATTTTGGGTCTTTTTTGTTTAAACCGCCTATCTCCTTCGCTTGTAGTCATTTATCATTCAATTAGTGAAGCATAAATTCATTTGATCTCCTGATATTAATATTAATCAAATTAGCAAGCATCTTTATTTAGAAAGAAAGCCCTTTTTGATTTTAGCAAAATTCTTTCTATTTATACCTACTTTAAGGTATTCATCATTGAAGTACAACTGTTGCAGTAGAATGACAACAGATTCATGTATATGGAACTAGATTAGGTTAGCTACCTATCTAATTTATTGTAGAAATTCTGGGATCTACGATTGGACATGGAAAATAGAAATACTTTTTCTTGGGTAAAGAAACAGATAACTTGATCGATTTCTGTATCGATCATGATGTACGTAATAACTCGGACATCTATTTCAAATGCATATCCCATTTTTGCGCAGCAGGGTTATGAAAACCCACAAGAAGCAACTGGACGAATTGTATGTGCCAATTGCCATTTAGCTAGCAAGCCCGTCGATATTGAAGTTCCCCAAGCTATGCTTCCCGATACTGTATTTGAAGCAGTTCTTCTAATTACTTATGATATGCAATTGAAACAAGTTCTTGCTAATGGAAAAAAGGGTGGGTTGAATGTAGGGGCTGTTCTTATTTTGCCCGAGGGATTCGAATTAGCGCCGCCCGATCGTATTTCCCCTGAGTTAAAAGAAAAGATAGGAAATCTTGCTTTTCAGAGTTATCGTCCCGATAAAAAAACATTCTTATGATAGGCCCTGTTCCCAGTAAGAAATATAGTGAAATTGTCTTTCCCATTCTTTCCCCGGATCATGCTACGAAGAAAGATGCTCATTTGTTAAAATATCCCATATATGTAGGGGAAACCGAAGAAGAGGACAGATCTATCCTGATGGTAGCAAGAGTAACAATATAGTCTATAATGCTACGTCAACAGGTATAGTAAGAAAAATATAACGAAAAGTGGTGTATGAAATATCTATAGTTGATGCATCAGATGGACGCCAAGTGATTGATATTATACCTCCGAGACCAGAACTTCTTGTTTCAGAGGGGGAATCCATCAAGCTTGATCAACCATTAACAAGCAATCCTACTGTGGGAGGTTTTGGTTAGGGGGTGCAAAAATCATGCTTCAGGATCCATTACGTGTCCAAGGCCTTTTGTTCGTTATTTTGGCACAAGTTTTTTTGGTTCTCAAAAAGAAACAGTTTGAAAAGGTTCAATTGTCCGAAATGAATTTCTAGGTCCCGGCATTTCTTACGATCAAGTTGGTAAAAAGCTTTGATTTATTGGCAATTGCTAGAATTATCTATGATCTATTTTGGAAATATTTTTTGTTTAGTCTATTTTTTGTTTATGAGATATATCTGGAATTCCTTATTTATATCCCATGCAAAAGAAGAGAATCCTAGGCAAAGGCGAGAACAATAAAACTAAAATTTCTTCCTTTTCGGAGGGATTGCGGGTCTTCTTAATCGTCTATTCGGCACAAGAAAAAGGCTTTTTCTTGTGCTGATTCTTCTTGTATCAAAATAAGAATCCTTTTCCTTCCTAATTCGTCAAAGATTACTATTTCTTCTTTATTCGGGTCTGTCTCTTGGACCTCTTTTTCTTTTGCTTAGGTTTAGTCGAGGTAGTGGACAAACAGAGGGGGAGAAAATATGGCGGGGGACAAATTTCTTGTGATTGTGAGCAAATTGCTTGGCTTGTTTAATTAAGTTCAACTTCAAATTTACAGAAATTTTGCAAAAAAAAAAAGTAAACTGTTACATTGAAGGTTTTCTTTTAGGCTAGTTGGATAGTTTTGATTAAGGTTTTATTAGTTTATTACTCGAAACTAAATCAAGGATTTTTAGGATACTTCCTTCGTGCAATGAGATATTAGATCCTCGAGTGATCTCTTTTTCTTGTTGCTTCAGAAGAGTGAATCGAATAGATTCAATTCGCGTTATAAGAGTAAAAATTCCGCGGGTCCTCTCCGCTCTAATCAGATAAAGGGGGGTAAGGACCCGCTAAGCTCCTGCTTTTTCATGTTCACAATCTAGTCCCTCCGATTACTATAGAGATGAACCCAATCCAGAATATGAACCATAAAAGAAAACACCTACTAAACCAATCACAGCAATACCAGCATTAGTACCTATCAGCCAAAGAGAAATTCTTCCAGTAGTATCGGCCATTTCCCCTACTTTCCTCCACATTCTATCAATTGGTCATGCAAGAGACAAAAACAGTCATGGGTAGTTATAAGGATGGTATCCTTCCAATTTAGATACGAGAATTCTTATTAGTCTCTTTCTTTCTCTCAATTGAAGAAGTAATTGGAAAATTAAGCAGCAAGTACAAAAATGAGTAATAAACCCAGTATAGACTGGTACGATTCAATTCAGCATTTTGTTCATTCGGGTTTGATTGTGTCATAGTTCTATAGTTGGAATTTGGTTTATCGTTGGATGAACTACATTGTTGATATTGATCCCAAGAAAAAGACTATAGGTACAGCTAGTCCGCGAATAGCCAGCCATCGCACTGTAAAAACAGGACAGGTTCGATCTATGGTCATTGAGGGCCTCCTAAAAGGATCTAGTAAATTCATCGAGTTGTTCTAAAGAATCAAAACGGTCGGTTATTAACTGAATTCCTTGTCGGCTTTCCGTGAAATACTCGTTTGGCCTAGGACTTGCAAACATGTCATAAGCTAAACCCGTACTGACAAATAACCAACCCGCAATGAATAGGGAATGTATAGTAATGCTATGAATAACCCAGTATGGAATATTGGTAATACTATCACAAAAGAACGTTCTCCCGTGCTTCCAGACATGCTGAACTCCCAAAAATTTTGTACATTCAAAAAAGGAATTGATTCCGTAAAAGATGGGATCGACCAGTAAATAGAAAATTACTTATATTTCATCCTTTTGAGATTGTCAATTTTGGACCAAAGGTGTATTTTGAGTATAGCGAATTAGTATAGCTATCCTTCCTATGGGACAAAAATCTGGTTTTGCCTGGTTCCGAAACATAATTATTATTATTTTGTCAATAGGTAAACTATATGTTATTCAAGGCATCAATAGAAAACCCCTTTTTTGTAGGTTCTACTTACTTTTCATTGGCTTCAGAATAATAGAGTAATTCGGAATAGCAGCCAAAATCTTGGGAAAATCTAAGTTAATGATCAATAGGTTTGGATAAATAATTTAGGAAGGATATTCTCATATTGACATAGTACAAGGACAAGTATATGTGAAATATATCCTTTCATAATTGGTAATTCATATTTGAATTGTTTGTTGGATTAGGTCTAACTTTCTTGTGGCACACAGATCCGCATGGAGCAGGGGGCCTTCGCACGTCAGTCCAGGATAACACCTGACGCACGACAGGTCCATAATACAGCATTCCAGGTACAAGAATATTCATCAAATACATGTATATAAGATTACATCATTGATGAATACAATTATCTGGCATAGCCCTAAGGCTATTTAAATGACAGCGGAAGTCTATTTAAATGACGGCGAAAGTCTTGGTTTGACAACAGAACAACTCTGGCTGGGCTCCACAACTCACAGGACTGGCAAGGTTACGGCCTAGCACGAAAGATCAAGCGAACAATTCGGGTATGACCTACAAAACTGGCATGAGACGCCAGGTCAGTACATTGAATGTACTTGCAAGACAACCAAATACATAGCAGCCGAACAAGCAGAAGACAAAGCAAGAACCGATCACATGCAACAGCCTATCTCATATCAATTACTAAACATGGCGTGATAAAAATCAACTAAGCATGAAAAAAATCTTAGCATCTACTAACATGGCAATAACATGGCATATCGAAACAAGCTTATAACAAGGTAATAGCCAAACACAGCATATCATCTGAATCATGGCATAATTTAACATATAAATCAAAGCATGGCATGGCATCAAGAAACTATGCTGGAAATAAACTACCGATCATATCCAATGCAAACATAGCATGTTAACTTTATGCAATCATCTTCTGTTCTGCCTTGGTTTTTAAATGGAACATATTACTTATGCAATGCAACCAAACTGATGCACTGAGTCCCTCGGACTCTCTTACCAACGGGTTGCCTCGCAATCGAACGGTGATCTTTCCGGCGATCACAACCATGACCAGTACTTGGTCTCCAACACTTACTGAGACCTCGTCTCGTGATCATATCAAAACATCGTCATGACTTCTCATGACTATCTCATAGTCCAAGTCACCATATTCTCGTTATCACATATTTATTTACCAACTTAATTATTTCAGGTTTATCCTCCATTTCGACCAAGACCCGATAGTGTGACCTACTATGAACTTGAGCCCATGACCGAGGACGCGGCTATCGATAGATTGAATACACTCTGCAGAGGTAGCTCACTGTACCCACACCACGGAACCCATGGCCTTGTCATCGCTTTCGGGTGGACCACTGACATTCTGACGAAACCGACCTACTGCCATGACACTCTCCCGGCCACTCCGACTCACTCCCAACTGGGCTAGTCCTGGGTGGCCCGTGTCTACCAAAGACACAACGACCACCGTCGTGGCCAAAACGTCCCTCACGGGGACCGGTACCAAAAAAATTTAACAACGGGCACACAAGGTTATGTCCGCCTACCTTATCAGGGTAAGCATGCCCATAACCTTCCCTAGTTGGAGGCACTGGCGAGAGGCACGACAATAGATCGCATTAAAGCCTTCCCATAAAGGCAAATGTGGCTGCACTGAAAAAAGTTCGATTTGGTGGCACTATGACACGATCCCATCAATGACGGAGGAGGTTTGTTATTATTAAGTCATCTTAATTCCTTCTCCATCATCATGAACATGAATGCAACAATGAGCATGTAGCATACAAATGCATGAACAAAATATCAAACTTCTCAAGTGCACCATAAAGAACATGACAATACGAAGTACTAGCATACCAACGGTGCCTTACAATCCTCATAACATTTTATAACGATGACATGCAAATAAAGTAGAGTAGTGACATGGCATTATCAATATCAACATCCTAATTAGCATGGCAAACGATATCGTGAAAACACAAGCATGCATGACAGGCATAATGGAATAACTTCAGACGAAAAAGATATGAAACAACTGCAACTACACACACACAAGGTGCAAGCAAAGTCAACATGCAAGTTCGGGGCTCATGATAAGAGGTTGGCTTGCCTGGGGGTCGACAAATACTCCGGGAAGAAGTGTGAACGATCGTGGAAAGATTTGCCGGAAACAGTTCTCTCTCGGAGTAGGCTGTTTACGGGCAAGGGCAAAATGGTCATTTTCATTGTGTGAAAACGTAATGAAAATGATACCAACGGAAAGATCTCGAAGAGCAGAGAAAGTGAGCGCTGGAATCACCTTATTCGGAGATACGGGTAAAAAGATATGGACGTTTAAAGCTCAGGGACAAGTCTGTCAAAATACTTCTACAAACAGGTCCCTGGTAGTTTAAACAGAATGTGTCTTTTCCGAAAATACATTTTCCAGAGAGGGAAACGTATTACCGGCCGAAGGAGAGGAAAAATACGCTTTCTGAGATTAAAAGCGCACTTTCCAGAAATGCGCTTTCGCGCGGGGAAAACGACTTCGTGGCGGGGGCGCCGCCACTTATCCACGCTGGCAGGACCAGTCAAGACGGGAGAGGCGGGGCCGGGCGCCGGGGTCGCTGCCAGGTGGGGTCAGGTAAAGGCACGGGGCCCGCCTGGCCTGGCCTTCTTCTTCCTCCCGCGCGGGAGCGAGCGTGGCCGAGGGAGGCGTTCGCCCCGACGGCGCTCGACGGTGACTCCGGCCACGGTGGGGGTCGTGTGGCCTACCGAAATGCGCAGGACAGAGCAGCAGGGCTTGCGGCGAGCTTCGCAGCGGCCGCAGCAGGGCTTGCGGCGGAGCAGGGCTTCGGTCGCTGGTGGCGTGGCGGCTACGATGGAGGAGAGGCGAGGCCGAGGCCACGGGGAGGCTCGCCGGAGCATGGGGGATGCATTGGTGGAGGTGGAACAGCGAAGGGAGCTCGGGGTCACCGGAATCGGGTGAGACCCGAGGCGGTGGCTATGGCGATGGGGAGGGGGGCAGAGAGGGGCTCCGGGAAGAATGAGTGCTCGGGGAGGCGTAGAAGAGGGCGAGCGAGCTCCTGATGATCTCCAGAGGGTCGAGGACGGGCTATATATAGCCGGGGCAGGGGCACCTGAGCCGGTCTCCGCCGAGCGCGTCTGGCCGAGGCTCTGCCGTGCCCAGCAGTCATGGGGAGGCGCGAGAATCCGACGAGGGGGAAGCGGACGCGTTATAGAGGCTCACGGAGACGAGCAGAGCTCGAGGACAAGAGGAGGAAGAGGACACCGGGGAGGAAGGCGACGATGCACAAGAGCGCACTGTTTCAGTCGTTGGCATGGCTCGCCGGAGAAGAAAACGAATGGGGCGAGAGGTCCAGGGGGAAGAAGACGTCGAGGGGGAGCTGTAAGACATTAATGGCGAGACCAGAGCTCGTCGGAGCAGCGGTGCCGACGCGAGCAGTGGCTAGACCACCGTTTTGGGCTGGCATTTCCCGTGGTCACCATGGACAAAGCACGCTCTGGAGTTTTTACCGATGCGAGCTCATGTCTATCGCTTAGTCGTTCGAAGAGAGAGTGTTACTGCGGTAAAGGATCGGGCAGACACAAATGGAGCTGAGTGAACCAAGCTCCGCAAGTTTGCTGTTGCAAACTTGGCCACACTCTAGAGAATAAACCAGAGAGGGTAAAAGGTAAATTTGTTGTGTCGGGGGCTTAGGGTAGAAAGGACTACGGTCCTGGAAATTATGAGGTAATTTGGACAACTATTTACCATAGTTGTTGTACAACTACCAATTCTGACCCAGAAACTGAATCAAGAAGAAGCACTCACTAGGAGTGATGGATTAAGCTAAAACTTGGCAATGCCTGATGATTTGGACATACCATGATGCTGTAAAACTTTCATACCAAATGGACTTGCCAAAATGGTACCTGTTTCACAAACATCCCCTCTGTCCAGAAACTTGAGAAAATTCCTCAAGGCAAATGGCTAGATGAAATGAGCCACAATTTTGTGTAGATAGGTTATATGGATATGAGATGACCTGGGAAAAGTTTCAGCCGTAATGGAGCAACATCATATGCACTTGCTTCACAAACTGAAAAAATTGGACAGAAACCAAGAATTGCTCATGTGCTCACATAGTTCAATGAAATGAACTGAATTTGGGTGGAGGCTAATGATTTGAGATACTTGAGAAGATGGCAAAGTCTCAGCCGATTTGGAAACTGTATGAAGGTACTTACTTCACAAAGTTGTATTCTGGTCAGAAACTTTGAAAAATTGCACAGGGAGCTAGGATGAATGGATTGAGCTCATATTTGGCATCCATGGGTTATTTATCCATGTTAATCACCCTGCAAAATTGAAGCTCAATTGGAATTAGGAATAAAGCACTTCCTTTGCAAAATTTCAGAGAAGGCAGAAACTTGCATTGGATCATGTGCCCATTTTTTGATTTGTGGAACATGAGATAAGGATGGAACTAGTGATTATATAGCAAGGATAAGCTCCACAATTTATGTGGAAATTTTCTCTGCTATAAAAATAGTAGTTCCTTTGGAAAATGGCAGAAATGCAATATTGGCATTAAATAGGAAAAGGCAATTTTCCTTTTTTAATTATGGCCAATAAACTTGCCAGAGCTTGGATTAGGCATAAGTATCAAATCCACCAATTCTCATGAATTTATGAGATGGCTAGCTATGCCTTTGCATTTTATTCCTCAGAAAGGCAAGAAAAGGAATAAATCACAATTCAAAAATATTGCATGGGACTTAGCAATATTTTTACATATCCAAGTTTCAGAAAGATAGGAGGATCTCTAGGAACAATCGGGAGGATCAACAGATCAAAGGAAATGATGGCTCCTTTGTATTCACAAAGGGCATATTCAAATTCCAAAAATTGGAATTAGGGTTTGAGAGGGTTTGGGATGATGCAAATAAGGTCTTGCCCACTTACAAAGACATGCGCAAGGTTTTGAAAAGGTTGAAAATGACAAGAATAGTCAGAGTCATCCAACAAACTCAGGAGAAAGATTTTGAAAAATGAGTGCCAGGAAGGAATAACAGCACAAAAATTGGTAACCCAATTTTGGGGCTATTACAAAACTTCCCCCCTTAAAAAGAATCTCGTCCTCAAGATTCCTAGGGTTACAACACAACTGAAACAATAACCACTCCAAGGAAAAACCTCAGGGTTAATTTTTAACCCTTTGGTTAAATTCAAATGAGTTGGGGGCACCGATGATTGGTACACCCAAGAGAAATAAAGCAAACCTGGTTATATCCACCGCTAGAGGCACTCAATATCAAACTCCCGAAAAATATTGCTAGATGCACCCAATGAACAGTGGTTTCACCTGCTAACACGTGGGTCCAGGGCCCACTGGCAGCCTCCTTCTTCTACCTCCGGCTTGCTGCTTCTACTGCTTCGCGTGCGGCTTGGCGCAGCGAGCATCTAGCTCCTACGGCGATGAGGACCCTAGAGCCATAGTGCGTGGCGTGCATGGCGCCGGTGCAGCGAGCACTCATGTCGCGGGCCAGCACCTTGTCGGCACTGCTCGTGGATTCGCCTCCTGGACGCCGGTGATCGAGCAACGAGCAGTTCTCCTGGACCTCGCTCACCGTACACCGGGGATGGGCTATAAAAGACGGCAGCGCGGCTCTCCTCCAACGCACAGACACAATGCCGCTCTACTACCTCTTCGGTTTGGGCGAGATCGAGCTGAGCTCCTTCGGCGAGGAGGTGTTCTTGGTGGCGCTGCGGTTGTTCCTCGTGGCGCTGCTGGGCACGCTAATCGGCTCATCGATCGTCCTGCTGATACTCATCAGGCATGATCGAGCTCGGGACAACGCGCAGCGGGGTGCAGTGGCTTGAGGTGCGGGAGAAGATGGTGCACTGGGCGGTCCTCCGCCACGGTTGATTCTCCGTCGCTTTGCGCCGACGGAGTAATTGCGTGCTGCGGTGGAGCGGTGGTGGTGATCTACCTGCGCCACGCAAGCCAGAGACGATGGTGGTGGTGGGGTCCAGATGCAGGTGAGGTGGCTGCGCCAGCTCAAGAATCACAGGGAGTATGGAAAAATTTCGCGGATAGCTCAATGAAATGTGGGTGTCGAGGTAGAATCGAGGGTGAAACTGTATCTGAGTAGGCGTACTGGATCGAGGAAATAAAGTTGGCAGTGTTTCTCCGGAAATGGAATTGGGAAAAAGAATTAGAGATGAGGAATTTCCAGGCGGAAATGCCTCTGCGAGGTTCTGGGTTTGGAAATCTGGCACACGGGGCATGCACAGATAGAGAGGGATATGTGACTTTGCATTCCCCGAGTACTGCCCTAAATGTACTCGTGGGTGAACCGGGTATGCGTGCAGCATGCAGTAGAATCTAAACTAGCAAATGGACACAGGCAATAAACATGCAATGAAAAACACAGCAGGCAAATCATTCTAAGGTGTTTTAATGCTAGGGGGTATATATAATCCTGGCATATATATACATACAGCAGCGCGCATTTTATTATAGACTCGAGACGAGTCAATGTTGTTTTTAGTGTATGTGCTCTACTGATTAAAATCTTGTTAGCACACATTGCCAACCCTGCCAAACATTTCTGTTTGACCGAGAGACAAGCAAAAACAAGCACGAGAACAAAAGCACGAAAACATACATAGAACACAGCATGCGGATTACAACAGTACTAGCATTCAACAAAGCATGAACGCTCTACGCGCTAAACAAAGCAACTCATCCTGGGATACATGGTTCAATCCTCATATCGGGGATGAACCGACAAACTGCTCATCTCACTACTTGACTGGGGTCATGCAGAGGGCTTGCCTTGCTGGGGCTCTCCGGGAGGATGAAGACTGAGCCAATCTCCATCTTCATCGTCCGACAGCACTATGGGTTGGGGTTCGGCTGCTGGGGGTGTGGCTGAAATTGATCCGAGCAAATGCTGCTGGTGGATCCGTAAAAGAGCCTTGTCGAGGGTGACGATGTCGGGTCTAGGCCACAACACAGACTGAGAGGATAGCACTGGTTCGGATGGCGTTGGGCAAATGACTTGAGATGCGAATTTATGAGCCTCACGGTAAGCTTCCTTGACGACTCTCACCGCATCATTGTGCAGAGTTCTAAACTCGGCAAGCATCTTGGAAATCATCATGGCCTGGGCGGTGATATACTGCACTAGGCGAGCGATTGCGGCGTCATCTCCTTGGATAGCGGGAGAAGGCTGCATTCCGCCTTCTGACACAATGGGCAAAAAGCAAAACTCCCGCCTCGTTGCCACATGCGGGAACTTGGTTCGGAGGTGCAGGTTAGCCTCCACAGCAGCGTCCTGAATGGCTAAATCAGTGGTAGGCATGGCTCTACCCTGAAAAACCAACGGCTCGCCATCTACCGCGGGACCTAGGCTGATGTGCACTCTTGCATCAAAGCGATGAAGGTGAGGAACGGGTGCCGATTGGAACACCAGGTAATCGGGGCTAGCCTTACAGCCAAAGGCTTTGGTGAGCATCTCGGTAAGAAGGGGTGGAAAACCAGTGTGGTTGACGGCACCGGTGCAGGTGTAAAACTTGGGAGCTTTGAAGGTGCTAGTCATGACTGGAGTGTTGCTAGCTAGGCTTCTTTGCAGGGACATGGCTGACTGAGGGTGAGCGATACGGCTAGCGAAAAGGGGGCTTTTATAGGCAGCTATGCGGGACATGCCCGCATGGTGTGGCCCCTTTCCCTTAATGGCGAAGGGCAAGCGGTGCGGCCGACCAGAAAGGATATGGTTGCTATTCATTCCACGGATAACTAGGCGGGGACAGCGGGGTGAGGACGTGTCGGTCCCGACTGCACCACCTGTTGATTAACAGTGGCCATGCCGGATGCCAGGGATGGGTCAAATCCCTTGGGGCCATCACGGGTTACTGGGAAAGGTGATCTAATACTAGGATAACCTATGCCAGCCTGGCTGCTCTGATACCATGTCCTGTGGCACCCCGATCCGCATGGAGCAGAGGGCCTTCGCACGTCAGCCCAGGATAACACCTACCGCACGACAGGTCCATAATACCGCATTCCAGGTACAAGATATTCATCAAATACATGTATATAAGATTACATCATTGATGAATACAATTATCTGGCATAGCCCTAAGGCTATTTAAATGACAGCGGAAGTCTATTTAAATGACGGCGGAAGTCTTGATTTGACAGCATAACAACTCTGGCTGGGCTCCACAACTCACAGGACTGGCAAGGTTACGGCCTAACACGAAGGATCAAGCGAACAATTAGGGTATGACCTACAAAACTGGCATGACACGCCAGGTCAGTACATTGAATGTACTTGCAAGACAACCAAATACATAGCATCCAAACAAGCAGAAGACAAAGCAAGAACCGAGCACATGCAACATCCTATCTCATATCAATTACTAAACATGGCATGATAAAAATCAACTAAGCATGAACAAAATCATAGCATCTACTAACATGGAAATAACATTGCATATCAAAACAAGCTTATAACAAGGTAGTAGCAAAACATAGCATATCATCTCAATCATGGCATAATTTAACATACAAATCAAAGCATGGCATGGCATCATGAAACTATGCTGGAAATAAACTGCCGATCATATCCAATGCAAACATAGCATGTTAACTTTATGCAATCATCCTCTGTTCTGCCTTGGTTTTTAAATGCAACATATTACTTATGCAATGCAACCAAACTTATGCACCGAGTCCCTCGGACTCTCTTACCAACGGGTTGCCTCGCAATCGAACGGTGATCTTTCCAGCGATCACAACCATGACCAACACTTGGTCTCCAACACTTACCGAGACCTCATCTCGTGATCATATCAAAACATCATCATGACTTCTCACGACTATCTCATAGTCCAAGTCACCATATTCTCGTTATCACATATTTATTTACCAACTTAATTATTTCAGGTTTATCCTCCATTTCGACCAAGACCCGATAGTGTGACCTACTATGAACTTGAGCCCATGACCGAGGACACGGCTATCAATAGATTGAATACACTCTGCAGAGGTAGCGCACTGTACCCACACCACGGAACCCATGGCCTTGTCATCCCATTCGGGTGGACCAACGGCATTCCGACGAAATCGACCTACTGCGATGACACTCTCCCGGCCACTCCGACTCACTCCCAACTGGGCTAGTCCTGGGTGGCCCCGTGTCTACCAAAGACACAACGACCACCGTCGTGGCCAAAATGTCCCTCACGGGGACCGGTACCAAAAAATTTAACAACGGGCACACGAGGTTATGTCCGCCTACCTGATCAGGGTAAGCATGCCCATAACCTTCCCTAGTTGGAGGCACCGGCGAGAGGCGCAACAATAGATCGCATTAAGGCCTTCCCATAAAGGAAAATGTGGCTGCACTAAAAAAAGTTCGATTTGGTGGCACTATGACACGATCCCATCAATGACGGAGGAGGTTTGTTATTATTAAGTCATCTTAATTCCTTCTCCATCATCATGAACATGAAAGCAACAATGAGCATGCAGCATACAAATGCATGAACAAAATATCGAACTTCTCAAGTGCACAACTATAGCATAAAGAACATGACAATACCAAGTACTAGCATATCAACGGTGCCTTACAATCATCATAACATTTTATAACGATGATATGCAAATAAAGTAGAGTCGTGACATGGCATTATCAATAACAACATCCTAATTAGCATGTTAAACGATATCGTGAAAACACAAGCATGCATGACAGGCATAATGGAATAACTGCAGACGAAAAAGATATGAAACAACTGCAACTACACACACACAAGATGCAAGCAAAGTCAACATGCAAGTTCAGGGCTCATGATAAGAGGTTGGCTTGCCTGGGGGTTGACAAATACTTCGGGAAGAAGTGTGAAACGATCGTGGAAAGATTTGCCGGAAACAGTTCTCTTTCGGAGGAGGCTGTTTATGGGCAAGGGTAAAATGGTCATTTTCACTGTGTGAAAACGTAATGAAAATGATACCAACAGAAAGATCTCGACGAGCAGAGAAAGTGAGCGCTGGAATCACGTTATTCGGAGTTACGGGTAAAAAGATACGCACGTTTAAAGCTCAGGGACTAGTTTGTAAAAATACTTCTACAAACAGGTCCCTGGTAGTTTAAACAGAACGTGTCTTTTCTGAAAATACGTTTTCCAGAGAGGGAAACGTATTACCGGCCAAAGGAGAGGAAAAATACGCTTTCTGAGATAGAAAGCGCACTTTCCAGAAATGCGCTTTCACGCGGGGAAAACGACTTCGCGGCGGGGGCGCCGCCACTTATCCACGCTGGCAGGACCGGTCAACACGGCAGAGGCGGGGCCGGGCGCCAGGGTCGCTGCTAGGTGGGGTCAGGGAAAGGCGCGGGGCCCGCCTGGCTTGGCCTGGCCTTCTTCTTCCTCCCGCGAGGGAGCGAGCGTGGCCGAGGGAGGCGTTCGCCCCGACGGTGCTCGACGACGACTCCGGCAACGGTGGGGGTCGTGTGACCTATCGAAATATGCAGGACGGAGAGGCACATCCCGGGGTGGTGGTTGCTGCCGTCGGCGAGCTTCGCAGCGGCCGCAGCAGGGCTTGCGGCGGAGCAGGGCTTCAGTCGCTGGTGGCGTGGGGCCTACGGTGGAGGAGAGGAGAGGCCGAGGCCACGGGGAGGCACACCGGAGCATGGGGGATGCATTGGTGGAGGTGGAACAGCGAAGGGAGCTCGGGGTCACCGGAATCGGGCGAGACCCGAGGCGGCGGCTATGGGGATGGGGAGGGGGCCAGAGAGGGGCTCCGGGAAGAATGAGTGCTCGGGGAGGCATAGAAGAGGGCGGGGAGCTACTGATGATCTCCAGAGGGTCGAGGACGGGCTATATATAGCCGGGGCAGGGGCATCTGTCCCGGTCTCCACCGAGCGCGTCTGGCCGAGGCTCTGCCGTGCCAAGCAGTCACGGGGAGGCGCGAGAAGCCGATGAGGGGGAAGCGGACGCGGTACAGAGGCTCACGGAGACGAGCAGCGCTCGAGGACAAGAGGAGGAAGAGGACACCGGGGAGGAAGGCAACGATCCACAAGAGCGCACTATTTCGGTCGTTGGCATGGCTCACCAGAGAAGAAAACGAAGGGGGCCGGAGGTCCAGGGGGGAGAAGACGTTGAGGGGGAGCTGTAGGACATTAATGGCGAGACCAGAGCTGGTCAGAGCAGCGCTGCCAACGTGAACAGTGGCTAGACCACCGTTTTGGGCTGGCATTGCCCGTGGTCACCATGGACAAAGCACGCTCTAGAGTTTTTATTGATGCCAGCTCATGTCTACCGCTTAGTCCTTTGAAGAGAGAGTGTTACTACGGTAAAGGATCGGGCAGAGACAAATGGAGCTGAGTGAACCAAGCTCCACAAGTTTTCTATTGCACACTTGGCCACACTCTAGAGAGTAAACCAGAGAGGGTGAAAGGTAAATTAGTTGTCTCGGGGGCTTAGGGTAGAAAGGACTACGGTCCTGGAAATTATGAGGTAATTTGGACAACTATTTACCATAGGTGCTGTACAACTACCAAATCTGACCCCGAAACTGAATCAAGAAGAAGCACTCACTAGGAGTGATGGGTTAAGCTAAAACTTGGCACAGCCTGATGATTTGGACATACCATGATGCTGTAAAACTTTCATACCAAATGGACTTGCCAAAATGGTACTTGTTTCACAAACATCCCCTCTGTCCAGAAACTTGAGAAAATTCCTCAAGGCCAATGGCTAGATGAAATGAGCCACAATTTTGTGTAGATAGGTTATATGGATATGAGAAGACCTGGGAAAAGTTTTTAGCCATAATGGAGGAATATCAGATGCACTTGCTTCACAAACTGAAAAATTGGACAGAAACCAAGAATTGCTCTTGTGCTCACAGAGTTCAATGAAATGAACTGAATTTGGGTCGAGTCTAATGATTTGAGATACTTGAGAAGCTGGGAAAGTTTCATCCCATTTGGAAATTCTATGAAGGTACTTCCTTCACAAAGTTGTATTCTGGTCAGAAAATTTGATAAATTGCACAGGGAGCTACGATGAATGGATTGAGCTCATATTCGTCATCCATGGGTTATTTATCCATGTTAATCACCCTGCCAAATTGCAGCTCAATTGGAATTAGTAATAAAGCATTTCCTTTGCAAAATTTCAGAGAAGGCAGAAACTTGCATTGGATCATGTGCCCAATTTTTGATCTGTGGAACATGAGATAAGGATGGAACTAGTGATTATATAGCAAGGACAAGCTCCACAATTTATGCCGAAATTTTCTCTGCCATAAAAATAGTAGTTCCTTTGGAAAATGGCAGAAATGCAATATTGGCATTAAATAAGAAAAGGCAATTTTCCTTATTTAATTATGGCCAATATACTTGCCAGAGCTTGGACTAGGCATAAGTATCAACTCCACCAATTCTCATGAATTTAGGAGATGGCTAGCTATGCCTTTGGATTTTATTCCTCACAAAAGCAAGAAAAGGAATAAATCACAATTCAAAAATATTGCATGGGACTTAGCAATATTTTTGCATATCCAAGTTTCAGAAAGATAGGAGGATCTCTGGGAACAAATGGGAGGATCAACAAATCAAAGAAAATGATGGCTCCTTTGTATTCACAAAGGGCATATTCAAATTCCAAAAATTGGAATTAGGGTTTGAGAGGGTTTGGGATGATGCAAATAAGGTCTTGCCCACTGACAAAGACATGAGCAAGGTTTTGAAAAGGTTGAAAATGACAAGAATAGTCAGAGTCATCCAGAAAACTCAGGAGAAAGATTTTGAAAATTAGTGCCAGGAAGGAATAACAGCACAAAATTGATAACCCAATTTTTGGGCTGTTACAAACGTTCCCCCCTTAAAAAGAATCTCGTCCTCGAGATTCCTAGGGTTACAGCACAACTGAAACGATAACCACTCCGAGGAAAAACCTCAGGGTTAGTTTTTAACCCTTTGGTTAAATTCAAACGAGTTGGGGGCACCGATGATTGGTACATCCATGGAGAGATAAAGCAAACCTGGTTATATCCACCGCTAGAGGCACTCGAAATCAAACTCCCGAAAAATATTGCTAGATGCACCCAATGAACAGTGGTTTCACCTCCTGACACATGGGTCCAAGGCCCACTGGCAGCCTCCTTCTTCTACCTCCGGCTTGCTGCTTCTGCTGCTTCGTGTGCGGCTTGGCGCAGCACGCATCTTGCTCCTAGGGCGATGAGGACCCTAGAGCCATAGTGCGCGGCGTGCACGGCGCTGGTGCAGCGAGCACTCACGTCGCGGGCCAGCACCTTGTCGGCACTGCTCGCGGATTCGCCTCCTGGACACCGGTGATCGAGCGACGAGCGGTTCTCCTGGACCTCGTTCACCGTACACCGGGGTTGGGCTATAAAAGACGGCAGCGCGGATCTCCTCCTACGAACAAACACAATGCCGCTCTACTACCTCTTCGGTTTGGGCGAGATCGAGTCGAGCTCCTTCGGCGAGGAGGTGTTCTTGGTGGCGCTGCGGTTGTTCCTCGCGGTGCTGCTGGGCACCCTAATCGGCTCATTGATCCTCCTGCTGATACTCATCAGGAATGATCGAGCTCGGGACAACGCGCGGTGGGGTGTAGTGGCTCGAGGTGCGGGAGAAGATGGTGCACTGGGCGGTCCTCCGCCATGCTTGATTCTCCGTCGCTTTGCGCCGGCGGAGTAATTGCGTGCTGCGGTGCAGCGGTGGTGGCGGTCTACCTGCGCCACGCAAGGCAGAGACGATGGTGGTGGTGGGGTCCAGATGCAGGTGAGGTGGCTGCGCCAGCTCAAGAATCACAGGGAGTACGGAAAAATTTCGTGGATAGCTCCACGAAATGTAGGTGTCGAGGTAGAATCGAGGGTGAAATCTGTATCGGAGTAGATGTACTGGATGGAGGAAATAAAGTTGGCACTGTTTCTCCGAAAATGAAATCGGGAAAAAGAATTAGAGACGAGGAATTTCCAGGCGGAAATGCCTCTGCGAGGTTCTGGGTTTGGAAATCCGGCACACGGGGCATGCACAGATATAGAGGGATATGTGACTTTGCATTTCCCCGAGTACTGCCCTAAATGTACTCGTGGGTGAACCGGGTATGCGTGCAGCGTGCAGTAAAATCTAAACTAGCAAATAGACAGAGGCAATAAACATGCAATGAAAAACACAACAGGCAAATCATTCTAAGGTGTTTTAATGCTAGGGGGTATATATACTCCTGGCATATATATATACCTACACCAGCGCGCATTTTATTATAGACTCGAGACGAGTCAATGTTGTTTCTAGTGTATGTTCTCTACTGATTAAAATCTTGTTAGCACACATTGCCAACCCTGTCAAACATTTTTGTTTGACCGAGAGACAAACAAAAACAAGCACGAAAACATACATAGAACACAACATACGGATTACAACAGTACCGGCATACAACAAAGCACGAACGCTCTACGCGCTAAACGAAACAACTCATCCTGGGATACATGGTTCTATCCTCATATCGGGGATGAACCAACAGACTACTCATCTCACTACTTGACTAGGGTCATGCAGAGGGCTTGCCTTGCTGGGGCTCTCCGGGAGGACGAAGACTGAGCCAATCTCCATCTTCATCATCCGACAGCACTATGGGTTGGGGTTCGGCTGCCGGGGGTGTGGCTGAAATTGATCCGAGCAAATGCTGCTGGTGGATCCATAAAAGTGCCTTGTCGAGGGTGACGATGTCGGGTCTAGGCCACAACACAGGCTGAGAGGATAGCACTGGTTCGGATGGCGTTGGGCAAATGACTTGAGATGCGAATTTACGAGCCTCACGGTAAGCTTCCTTGACGACTCTCACCACATCATTGTCTAGAGTTCTAAACTCGGCAAGCATCTTGGAAATCATCACGCCCTGGGCGGTCATATACTGCACTAGGCGAGCGATTGCGGGGTCATCTCCTTGGATAGCGGGAGAAGGTTGCATTCCTCCTTGTGCCACAATGGGGAAAAAGCAGAACTCCCGCCTCGTTGCCACATGCGGGAACTTGGTTCGGAGGTGCAGGATAGCCTCCACAGCAGCGGCCTGAATGGCTAAATCAGTGGAAGGCATGGCTCTACCCTGAAAAACCAGCGGCTGGCCATCTACTGCGGGACCTAGGCTGATGTGCACTTTTGCATCTGAGCGATGAAGGTGAGGAACGGGTGCCGATTGGAACACCAGGTAATCGGGGCTAGCCTTACGGCCAAAGGCTTTGGTGAGCATCTCAGTAAGAAGGGATGGAAAACCAGTGTGGTTGACGGCACCGGTGCAGGTGTAAAACTTGGGAGCTTTGAAGGTGCTAGTCATGATTGGAGTGTTGCTAGCTGGGCTTCTTTGCAGGGACATGGCTGACTGAGGGTGAGCGATACGGCAAGCGGAAAGGGGGCTTTTATAGGCAGCTATGCGGGACATGCCCGCATGGTGTGGCCCCTTTCGCTTAATGGCAAAGGGCAAGCGGTGCGGCCGACCAGAAAGGATATGGTTGCTATTCGTTCCACGGATAACAAGGCGGGGACAGCAGGGTGAGGACGTGTCAGTCCCGACTGCGCCACCTATTGATTAACAGTGGCCATGCCGAATGCCAGGGATGGGTCAAATCCCTTAGGGCCATCACGGGTTAATGGTAAAGGTGATCTAATACTAGGATAACCTATGCCAGCCTGGCTGCCCTGATACCATGTCCTGTGGCACCCAGATCCGCATGGAGCAGGGGGCCTTCGCACGTCAGCCCAAGATAACACCTGACGCACGACAGGTCCATAATACAGCATTCCAGGTACAAGATATTCATCAAATACATGTATATAAGATTACATCGTTGATGAATACAATTATCTGGCATAGCCCTAAGGCTATTTAAATGACAGCGGAAGTCTATTTAAATGACGGCGGAAGTCTTGGTTTGACAACATAACAACACTGGCTGGGCTCCACAACTCACAGGACTGGCAAGGTTACGGCCTAGCACGAAGGATCAAGTGAACAATTAGGGTATGACCTAGAAAACTGGCATGACACACCAGGTCAGTACATTGAATGTACTTGCAAGACAACCAAATACATAGCATCCAAACAAGCAGAAGACAAAGCAAGAACCGAGCACATGCAACAGCCTATCTCATATCAATTACTAAACATGGCGTGATAAAAATCAACTAAGCATGAAAAAAATCATAGCTTCTACTAACATGGCAATAACATGGCATATCAAAACAGGCTTATAACAAGGTAATAGCAAAACATAGCATATCATCTCAATCATGGCATAATTTAACATATAAATCAAAGCATGGCATGGCATCATGAAACTATGCTGGAAATAAACTACCGATCATATTCAATGCAGACATAGCATGTTAACTTTATGCAATCATCTTCTGTTCTGCCTTGGTTTTTAAATGCAACATATTACTTATGCAATGCAACCAAACTTATGCACCGACTCCCTCGGACTCTCTTACCAACGGGTTGCGTCGCAATCGAACGGTGATCTTTCCGGCGATCATAACCATGACCAACACTTGGTCTCCAACACTTACCGAGACCTCGTCTCATGATCATATCGAAACATCGTCATGACTTCTCACGACTATCTCATAGTCCAAGTCACCATATTCTCGTTATCACATATTTATTTACCAACTTAATTATTTCAGGTTTATCCTCCATTTCGACCAAGACCCGATAGTGTGACCGACTACGAACTTGTGCCCATGACCGAGGACGCGGCTATCGATAGATTAAATACACTCTCCAGAGGTAGCGCACTGTACCCACACCACGGAACCCATGGCCTTGTCATCCCATTCGGGTGGACCAACGGCATTCCGACGAAACCGACCTGCTGCCATGACACTCTCCCGGCCACTCCAACTCACTCCCAACTCGGCTAGTCCTGGGTGGCCCCGTGTCTACCAAAGACACAACGACCACCGTCGTGGCCAAAACGTCCCTCACGGGGACCGGTACCAAAAAATTTAACAACGGGCACACAAGGTTATGTCCGCCTACCTGATCAGGGTAAGCATGCCCATAACCTTCCCTAGTTGGAGGCACCGGCGAGAGGCATGACAATAGATCGCATTAAGGCCTTCCCATAAAGGCAAATGTGGCCGCACTGAAAAAGTTTGATTTGGTGGCAATATGACACGATCCCATCGATGACGGAGGAGGTTTGTTATTATTAAGTCATCTTAATTCCTTCTCCATCATCATGAACATGAATGCAACAATGAGCATGCAGCATAGAAATGCATGAACAAAATGTTGAACTTCTCAAGTGCACAACTATGGCATAAAGAACATGACAATACCATGTACTAGCATATCAACGGTGCCTTACAATCCTCATAACATTTTATAACGATGACATGCAAATAAAGTAGAGTAGTGACATGGCATTATCAATAACAACATCCTAATTAGCATGGCAAAGGATATCGTGAAAACACAAGCATGCATGACAGGCATAATGGAATAACTGCAGACAAAAACGATATGAAACAACTGCAACTACACACACACAAGGTGCAAGCAAAGTCAACATGCAAGTTTGGGGCTCATGATAAGAGGTTGGCTTGCTTGGGGGTCGACGAATACTCCGGGAAGAAGTGTGAAATGATCGCGGAAAGATTTGCAGGAAACAGTTCTCTCTCGGAGGAGGCTGTTTATGGGCAAGGGCAAAATGGTCATGTTCACTGCATGAAAACGTAATGAAAATGATACCAATGGAAAGATCTCGACGAGCAGAGAAAGTGAGCGCTGGAATCACCTTATTCGGAGTTACGGGTAAAAAGATACGAATGTTTAAAGCTCAGGGACTAGTCTGTAAAAATAATTCTACAAACAGGTCCCTTGTAGTTTAAACAGAACGTGTCTTTTCTGAAAATACATTTTCCAGAGAGGGAAACGTATAACCGGCCGAAGGAGAGGAAACATACGCTTTCTGAGATTGAAAGCGCACTTTCCAGAAATGCGCTCTCGCGCGGGGAAAACGACTTCGCGGCGGAGGCGTAGAAGAGGGCGGGGGAGCTGCTGATGATCTCCAGAGGGTCGAGGATGGGCTATATATAGCCGGGCCAGGGGCACCTGTCCCAGTCTCCACCGAGCGCGTCTGGCCGAGGCTCTGCCGTGCCCAGCAGTCACGGGGAGGCGCGAGAAGCCGACGAGGGGGAAGCGGACGCGGTACAGAGGCTCACGAAGACGAGCAGAGCTCGAGGACAAGAGGAGGAAGAGGACACCAGGGAGGAAGGCGATGATGCACAAGAGCGCACTATTTCAGTCGTTGGCATGGCTCGCCGGAGAAGCAAACGAAGGGGGCTAGAGGTCCAGGGGAAGAAGACGTCGACGAGGAGCTGTAGGACATTAATGGCGAGACCAGAGATGGTCGGAGCAGCGCTGCTGACGCGAACAATGACTAGACCACCGTTTTGGGCTGGCATTGCCCGTGGTCACCATGGAGAAAGCACACTCTGGAGTTTTTACCGATGCCAGCTCATGTCTACCGCTTAGTCCTTCGAAGAGAGAGTGTTACTATGGTAAAGGATCGGGCAGAGACAAATGGAGCTGAGTAAACCAAGCTCCACAAGTTTGCTGTTGCAAACTTGGCCACACTCTAGAGAGTAAACCAGAGAGGGTAAAAGGTAAAAAAAATTCTGGGGGGCTTAGGGTAGAAAGGACTACGGTCCTCGAAATTATGAGGTAATTTGGACAACTATTTACCATAGTTGATGTACAACTACCAAATCTGACCCAGAAACTGAATCAACAAGAAGCACTCACTAGGAGTGATGGATTAAGCTAAAACTTGGCAAAGCCTGATGATTTGGATATACCATGATGCTGTAAAACTTTCATACCAAATGGACTTGCCAAAATGGTACTTGTTTCACAAACATCCCCTCTGTCCAGAAACTTGAGAAAATTCCTCAAGGCAAATGGCTAGATGAAATGAGCCACAATTTTTTGTAGATAGGTTATATTGATATGAGAAGACGTGGGAAAAGTTTCAGCCACAATGGAGCAAGCTCAGATGCACTTGCTTCACAAACTAAAAAATTGGACAGAAACCAAGAATTGCTCCTGTGCTCACATAGTTCAATGAAATGAACTGAATTTGGGTGGAGGCTAATGATTTGAGATACTTCAGAAGTTGGCAAAGTTTCAGCCCATTTGGAAACTCTATGAAGGTACTTCCTTCACAAAGTTGTATTCTGGTCAGAAACTTTGAAACATTGCACAGGGAGCTAGGATGAATGGATTGAGCTCATATTTGGCATCCATGGGTTATTTATCCATGTTAATCACCTTGCCAAATTGCATCTCAATTGGAATTAGTAATAAAGCACTTCCTTTGCAAAATTTCAGAGAAGGCAGAAACTTGCATTGGATGATGTGCCCAATTTTTGATCTGTGGAACATGAGATAAGGATGGAACTAGTGATTATATAGCAAGGACAAGCTCCACAATTTATGTGGAAATTTTCTCTGATATAAAAATAATAGTTCCTTTGGAAAATGGCAGAAATGCAATATTGGCATTAAATAGGAAAAAAGGCAATTTTCCTTATTTAATTATGGCCAATATACTTGCCAGAGCTTGGATTAGGCATAAGTATCAACTCCACCAATTCTCATGAATTTAGGAGATGGCTAGATATGCCTTTGGATTTTATTCCTCAAAAAGGCAAGAAAAGGAATAAATCACAATTCAAAAATATTGCATGGGACTTAGGAATATTTTTGCATATCCAAGTTTCAAAAAGATAGGAGGATCTCTGGGAACAATTGGGAGGATCAACAGATCAAAGAAAATGATGGCTCCTTTGTATTCACAAAGGGCATATTCCAATTCCGAAAATTGGAATTAGGGTTTGAGAGGGTTTGGGATGATGCAAATAAGGTCTTGCCCACTGACAAAGACATGAGCAAGGTTTTAAAAAGGTTGAAAATGACAAGAATAGTCATAGTCATCCAACAAACTCAGGAGAAAGATTTTGAAAAATGAGTGTCAGGAAGGAATAACAACACAAAAATTGATAATTCAATTTTGGGGCTGTTACATTTCTTGACCAAACTGCAGGCGCAGAACTTTATGAGATGAAATACGGAAAGGCAGAAGATAGAATAGAACTTAAAAGGATAATTGAAGTGACTCATCTTCGAATCTACTTTGGTTGGAGTTCAAAAAAGGAATAAAAATAAAGTAAATTCAAGGAAGAGCTTTCTTTTTTTAACAGCCCCTTGGAAGGTCGTGGAATGCTTTTGTTCTCCTCCTATTCCATATGGAATACAATCAGTTAAAATAAGAAGGAATAGGGGAATATTCGATCATTCACTCCAAAAAGCGGGTCCTATTGAAAAAGAAATTATCCAAAATAGAAAGAAGTTCTTTTTTCAAATTCAATTGTTTATTTATCTCTTATTCAAAAATTTCCTTGAAAATCAAATTTCATTTTTACATTCAATGGGGTTAGATGATCTAGTTCTTAATATTATTACTTTACTCAATTGACAAATTCCACAACATATCTCTTGATTCGGAATTAGGGACTCATGTATCATCTGATGAATCCACTTTCTTTTACAGTTTTACTCTATCTTGTTTTTTAGTATCATCTAAAATAACGGATGAATTATGAATTTTCCATAACTTAGGTAAATGCTTTACCAACATATATATGTAGTGTAGTAAAAAATGGAATTTAACACTTTCATGCTTACTTTAACTAGTTATTTTGGTTTTCTACTGGCTGCCTTAACTATAACCCCAGCTCTATTTATTGGCTTGAACAAGATATGTCTTATTTGAATTCACTGAATAATTATAATTCAGAAAAGAAAAATCTTTCTTTGGGATTCCTGGCATTCTACGACTCTTTTCCAGACTAATTAGGAATTCTTTTCTTGGCCATTGAGATTCGTGGATAATTTAGAGTACTATTTAGGGATAGATCATACCTCTTTTTTTATCCCCTCGAACAAATTGAAATGATTGAAGTTTTTCTATTTGGAATCGTCTTAGGCCTAATTCCTATTACTTTAGCGCGATTATTCGTGAATGTGTATTTGCAATACAAGCGTGAGGATCAGTTGGATCTTTGATTGATTCATTTTTTTGATTGACCTCCTCCAGACCAGAGAGGAGGTCAAATTGAAATTGGAGTTACCATTCAATTTTGTTAAGTTATTTTGCTCTGCTTTGACATAAGATAGATGGAATCACGCTCTGTAGGATTTGAACCTACGACATCGGGTTTTGGAGACCTGCGTTCTACCGAACTGAAGTAAGAGCGCTTTCATTCATTCAAAAAGAAAATCTTTTTCTAATCCTAATGTATCTCACGTACGTATAGTCTCCACAAATTCAAATTATACCCACTTTACTTTAATTGATCTCGTCGCTACTGCCTATAAGGAAGAAAGAAGTAATAGGTAGGGATGCCAGTATTTGAACTTACGACATTTTGTACCCAAAACAAACACGCTACCAAGTTGCGCTACATCCCTTTTCCAAACCAAATTCTTGTACAATGCCATTGTACACAATTCATGTCTTCTTTTCCACATCATGATTTTCTTCTTCTTTGTATTTTCTTCTTCTTTCTTTCTCTATCTATATATAGAACCCCCGTGTCATTTCTTCTTTTTGGTCTCAAATAATTAAGGAATTATATACATATAAAATCCAATATAATTTTGCTTATAAAAGAAGGATTACTTTTCCTTGGTAATATATAGGAAGAAGGGGTCATCTTTTTATTTTTTTAGGGATAGGAAAAATTCGTCGATATGGTTCATTTTATATAGCATAACAATCTTGGGCAAGAGTTTATGATCATATATGTATTCCAACAAGGAAGGAGGATTTTCAATGGGGAATATAAAAACATATCTTTCTGTAGCACCCGTGCTATGTACTTTATGGTTTGGTGCTTTAGCAGGTTTATTGATAGAAATTAATCGTTTATTCCCAGATGCTTTGTCATTCCCTTTTTTTCATTCTAGTTATTGCTATGGGAGGGATAGATTTCTTCGTGATATGACAAAATTTGATCCTTTTCTATCTTTTTTTAGTATCGGAAGGAAAAAGAAAGAAAAGATGGATTGGGTTGAACGTCAGAGACATTAAAAATTTGGTAAACCCCATTTTTGAAAATAGAAATTCAATTTAAAGGGGTACCCAAGCTAAATAAGGCCTCGGAAATCAGAGCATAGAACAGGCGGGGTTGGCTAATGAAATGAAAGGATTTCGAACGAAAATCTTTGCTAATTCGACAAGGATTGTATTCTTTAATTATTTATCTATTTTTATTACTTGATTTAAGAATAAAAAAATTTCTAATGAATTTTATTCTTCTTCTTCGGATTCAAAATAGTAGAATAAAAGAATAAGTAAAAGAATTAAGTTAAGTCAATCCAAAAAGGAAAGGAGGTTCATGGCCATGGGAAAAGATGTTAGAATCAGAGTTATTTTGGAATGCATCAGTTGTGTTCGAAAAGGTGCCAATGAGGAATCGACGGGGATTTCTAGATATAGTACTCAAAAGAATCGCCACAATACACCCGGACAATTAGAATTAAAAAAATTGTCGTTATTGTCGCAAGCATACGACTCATCACAAAATAAATAAATAGGAACATCGTGTGTTCGATCTTTCCATAAAATCCGGAATATCTTCTTTGTGATGATAATGCCAAAAAATCTCAAGTTGGCGCGTCTTTCTTTCTTCCTTTCCCTTATGTTGGTCATTAGAGGCCTCTTGACTTTTCTCTTCCCTATAAAGGATTTGTTTTTTATGCATAATCACTACAAAAAAAATACACTTCCGTGATGATACGTGTTTGTCACAGTAGGTCACGTTTTCTGTCATGCATGTACATCCATGACAAATTTATGACAGAATCAAGATAGTCATACCTGTGCTGTCGTAGAAGTGTTCCATGACATTGCCAAAATTATCATCACGGAAGTGTCCACTTCCATGATGATAAATCGCGTGCCACAGAAGTGCTTTCGTCAAGGGTGACCGACATGTGGCATCCACCGTAACGGAATGCCGTTAAGCTATCGGGTCGGGTTTTGGATCCGATAACCCGTTAACAGCCCCGACCAATGGGGATTTAACACGTGTAAAATCATCATTGGCTGGAGGAAACACGTGTCGGCTCAACATTGGGACAGATGTCATCCACTCATTGGACGGAAGGCGCCTATGATACGTCGACACATGGCACAGCCCAACGGAGGCCCATTCCTGTGAAAAGGCCGGCCCGTTTGACTTAGTCAAAAGATGGCGGGTCGGCCCATGGAAAGCCTGTTAACGGCATGTTCGCATATAGCCCATTTATAGCCCGCTAACCCAAGGCCCGTTACGCCCTATCCGAATTAGGCCCAGTAGCGTCATCTGGGCCATCCAATATGATTCCAGCCCGTTTTCACTTCTGGCCCATGTATGGCCCATGACGTCTTTCGGCCCATATGAGGCCCTATGTAACTCTTGGCCTATTAACGGCCCGTGGTGAAACTGGCCCGTAATGAACAATGTATCACTTTACACCATTAACGGCCCGTGGTGAAACTGGCCCGTAATGAACAGTGTATCACTTTATACCCATTAACGGCCCGTGGTGAAACTGGCTCGTAATGAACAGTGTATCACTTTATACCCATTAACGGCCCGTTATTCCGTTGGGCCGTTTCCAGCCCATGTTATCTTTCGGCCTTCTCAGAGCCCATTTATTCTTGGGCTCATTTCCAGCATTCGTTTACTTACGGCCCGTTACTGTCATTTTCTGCTTGTGGGCCAAATTCAGCCCGTGGTTACAGTCGGCCCGTTTGTGGTCCGTTAATACGTTGGGCCGTTTTCATAGCGTCATCAAATACGGCCTATTAACGATGGACCGTTATGGTCGGCCCATGAACGGGCGATTCCAACTCTAGCCCGTTTACGGCCATAATGCGGCCTGTTATTGGCCCATGTTTGGCCAATCGATCATACGGCCCGTATAAGGCCCATTGATGATACGGCGCGTAGAAGGCCCATTGTTTCTACGGCCCGTAGAAGGCCCATTGTTTCTACGACCCATAGAAGGCCTACTGTTTCTACGGCCCGTAGGAGGCCCAGTGTCACTACAGTAAATATTAGCCCATGGTTATTGTGGCCTAGTTTTAAAAAATAGGTTATTGCAGCCACTAGCAAACCGCGGAAAAAGAACTGCACTGACTACAAGCAAACAAATAAACAAGACAACAAGGAAATAAATAAGCAAGCAACTTATGCTAGGCTATCACGGCTATTACACATATTACATCCACTGGGCATCAAAGTTTGCCACCAGTGCAAATATAGGGAACAAAGCAGCATATAAACGCCGCAGCAAAACAAGTCCAAAACTGAAACCACTTCAGAAGAGTTCAAGAAACAATATCCTGGGTACCCATAATGCTGGCAAGATGCTTAGCAAGCTTATTAACTTTCTCTTGTTTGGCGCTTAAATCCTCCAGCGCTTGCTGTTGCACAAGAAAGTACGCATCTGAATTCTGCAGGGACTTCCTCAGTCCTTTGGCTTCTTGCCGCAGCACAGCTGACTGATGCCTTTTAGCTTGTAGCTGAGACTGAAAAAGCCCAAGTGATTCAGGCAGCGAGTTCGAAGAGCTTGTGCCAGCGGTACTGGCCAGTAACTCAAACACTACATCAACGCAGGACTGTGGGGTTTTCTCACTGTCTACAAGATCGTTTTTATCACCTTTCTTGGAGACCAACAGGGTTGTCTCACTATCTTGAACCTTATCTGCATTACTTTCTCTACCATTCCATAGTGGGGTGCTCTTCTCCAATATTCGGTTTGCGTACTACAAGAGAAACAAGCAGACACATCACAGGTTTAGCTTGTAGTATACGAAACTCATTTTGGTAAACCGGTTCAGTAGTAAGGTGGACAGGGTAACAGCATGAAACAAACATATATCTATGTACTATGGTCACTGTATTGTCCATATCATTCTAGTTTATGTTCCCTAATCAAGATAGAGACACAGTTCAACTCATATATTTTTAAGACATAGCAGCATAGACAGAATATAAGTGTGAGAAACTACACATCATTGGCAGCACTTGTAATGTGCATCACATGAGAACATAACTGTTTAGACAACTTAAACTGAAATCAACATAGAGCAAGAAGTTAGAACAGCAATCCAGTTAAAGAAATAGGTTTAAAACATACCTGTTGCGCCATTGGAGTTTCAATTGGATCCTTCAAATTCGAAAGTAGTTGGTATGAGTAAATACAGTGATGCAACAGCAAAGGAGTATGGACCATAACTATGGAATCTGACCTGAGAACAGTTGCTCTTCTGCTTTAAACGTGGAGTTTGGGTTAGCTGTGTTGGTCTTCGTGCTTTGGGCACTGCAGTAGCTTTACAAACTGCTCGTGTGGGGGTACTTTGTGGTGGACATGGTGCTTTGTCAACTATAAGTGGGTTACTATCCGCTGGGGTTGCGGTTAGATGGGTTGTAGCTGGTTCTCTTCCCAATGGTGTAAGTGTGCAATCTGGAAGAGTCTCGATTATGTGTGGTGGGGCTAGTTTGTGGGCCAGTACAACCATGGTTCTATCTGCATCGACGGGTAGCACTGTCTTTTGTGAAGAACGGGTTTTTGCTCCCTTAGATACTGCCATCACCCCCTCCAATTCAAATGGCTGATAAACAAGAAAAGAAATTGAACGTACAGACATTGTATGATAGACAGATGTGGTAATTCACATATATGTTGTCTAACCAAACAGGACAGCATGACACAATTTCACATATATGATGCCTAACTAAACAGGATAGCATGACACAGTTTCAAATATATGATGGATAACTTAACAGGATATAATGGCATAATTCAACATATGATGAGTACCTAAACAGGATGACATGACAAAACTATATGATGTCTTTCTAAAATAGGTTGGGATGAAATAATTCACATACATGTTGTCTAAGTATACAGGATGGCATGATATAATTGACATAATTGATTCATATACTAAGCAGCTGGCACTCGCATGTATGACCTCTAAACTAAGCAGATAGAATTCAATATTGTGCATATGATGTCTAAACTAAGCAATGCAAGACACCATATGCATCATATGAGAAATATAAACATTGCAACTTAGAGCATACACCTTAGGTGGGATATAGGACTGGTCATCTGTCTCTGAATCCTCCTCTGAGGAGCTCCCTGTAACCATCGAGATATATGCTTCAACAGGTACCATTGCCTGCTCTAAAGACCTTGTTTTCACTCCAGATTTTCCATAACCGGCTCAAATGGCTGATACACATGAAGAGTAGTTCAATATACACAGATTGTCGACAAATGGAATACGTAATGAAAAAAAGATGGCATGAGATAATTCACATATATGATGCCTGGCTCCATGGCGGTGCATAATTCACATATATGATAACTGGCTGAAAAACATGGCATTGCATAATTCACATATCTGATATAGAAAGCAAACAGGAGGCATTCACACAAAGCATGTCTAATCTAAGCAGATGGCATGGCAATGCAAGACACCATATGCATGATATGAGCAATATAACCCAGCCAAGTTAGAGCATGCACCTCGGGGGGAATACGACTGGTCATCTCTCTCTGAATCCTCCTCTCAGGAGCTATCTGTAACCAGCAAGAAATCTGCATCGACAGGTAGCACTGACTGCTCAGAAGACCTTGTTTTCACTCCAGATTTTCCCATGACCGACTCAAATGGATGATGCACAGGAAGAGTAGATGAATGTATAAATATTGTTGACAAATGGAATACATTATGGAAACAATATGGCACAATACAATTCACATATACGATGACTGGCTAAACAGGATGGCATTGCATGATTCACGTATATGATGCCTGGCTAAAGAAGATGGCATTGCATAATTCCCATATACTCCCTCCGTTCCTAAATATTTGTCTTTTTAGAGATTTCAAATGGACTATCACATACGGATGTATATAGACATATTTTAGAGTGTAGATTCACTCATTTTGTTTCGTATGTAGTCACTTGTTGAAATCTCTAAAAAGACAAATATTTAGGAATGGTGGGAGTATGATATAGAAACCAAACAGGTGGCATTCACACAAAGCAAATCTAAACTAAGCTGATGACATATAAGATGTATAATGTAAGCAATGCATGGCGCCATATGCATGATATGACCAACATCAGCATGCCAGGTTAGAGCAAACACCTCAGGTGGTAAACAGGCATGGTCGGCTCCTTCAGAATCTCCATCTGAACAGTTATCTTCCTCTGGAATACAATCTGGAAATGCAGGAGGGGGGGCACTTCGCCCACCATGGAGCGGCGTCTGCATGACATTATATTCGCACGCAACGGTCTTCTCTTTTTCTCTACATGTTCGGTACGATTGTGTACAATATCTGACATGCATAATAAAAAGATAGTTAGATTTTGTAAGGCCTAAGGGGTGCATGCAAAAATCAAGACCGATGGTAGCAAACTAGTGGATGGATCCAAAACTAATAATAGCAGGTAGATTATAGCTTCAGTTTAAAAAGATAGACAATGGATCATCTATTGTTTGTTGCCCACCCAACATGAACCACATAGAAGACCCCAGATGAACCAGATAGTAGACAGATATTATTCGTTGCTGGCTCGATATGAGACCCATGGGCAATTCAAAACTCAAGATTGAACGATAAAGTAGCAGGTAATAATAACCGATGTATAACGTAAGCAAACACGAAAGACTGCGACCTCTCTTCCGGAACTGTGTAGTCCTCGGGTTCATCTGCTCAGTCAATGATGGTAATGCAGTTGGCCTGGCTGCCGGCAACGGGGAAGATGATCTGAGGCAGCGAAAGGAAGTTTGCAGGGGGATCTCTGCTGCAGTGAACGCTTCTGTCGATGGTGCACCTCTGGTGGGGTGGATGACGGCACGGCAGGAGCAGGACATAACACACAGAGTTTTCTTTGACGCCTATCTGAAAATGAAGTAAATCTGTAAGGGCTCCTTAGAATTGGAGGATTCTATAAATGCAGGGACAGGAAAAACACAGGAATAGGATAGGAATGCACGTGCAAAACGGAGCATTTGGAAACATAGGATTTCAGTCAACCTGGGTGTTTGGCTCACATGGATTGGAAGAACAGAGGAATGGAGAAACAAACTGATGCGATGAGTGTACAACCTCTTTGGCATAGCCTTGTGGACCTCAGCATCATTGGGTTGGACGTGGAGGATAGTGATGATGCTGGTGTGACTGTCGGAGGCGGGGAAGAAGATCCGAGGCCTCTGGAAATGGCGCCGAGGGTACTGCTCCGCTGTGATGGACGGTTCCGTCGTTGGAGCAACTCCGCTAAGGTGTATGGCGACGAGGCTGAAGCATGACAAGACAGACAACGTTAATCTCAAGTGGGACCCTAATGTCATCTGCAATAGATGATGTAAAATACATCACCAAAAAGTGCTAGATGTAAAACGCATCAGCCGCGCCACGGCCGCTCCGATAGATGCTGTAAGTACTGTTCACTCTGAACTTAACTGAAGAAAATGAACTTCACAGTCGAAACTGAATTTTACTGTCGAAACTGATTGAACTAGTAACAGAGCATTGCAATAGATGTTTAGGGCGGTCGAGCACTAGTAGGAGAGAAGCAGTGATCTAAATCAGTAGACGCTCGAGCAGGGAACGCACTAGCAGAGAGCAAGTCGTGCAATAGCACCGCGAGCGAGTGCTAAAGCAGCAACTCCTGTAGCCGCCGGAAGTCGTGCATCAGCAGCAGCAGCGCAAGCGAGAGCAAGAGCAGAGCAGCATCACGAACGAAAGCAGGAGCAGTGCAGCAGCGCGACTGACAGCAAGAACAGAGCCGCAACGCGAGCGAGAGCCGGAGCAGCTGCAGCTAGTGCCGTTGTGGAAGTCGCCGCCGAGGAAGCAACGACGTGGGGTAGAGACGCCATGGATGATGTGGCCCGCGACGGCGCCGTCGATGGAGACACGCCATGTCTGCTCGGTATCGAGCACCGGCAGCCCCGTGAGATCGAATAAAAGATAAAATGCAAAAATGAGTGCAGAACCTCCTTGGTGGCGCCGAGTTGGCCTCGGCTTCATCGGAGGAATTGGTGAAGTTGCTGCGGTTCGGGGCAGGTCAAGACGGTGCTGTGGGGATTGAGGTGGCACGATAGACGAGGCAAACGTCGGGGAAGCTCCTTGGAGGTGGAGGACGGGGCAGCTGATCCGGCGGGACGACGAGATCGACAACGGATCCTCATCCGGTGCAGTGGATGAGGGACGGCGAGCTGTTGCGGTGGACGACGTAGTCGGGGAAGAGTCTCCGGCTGGGCGGCAGTCGGGAGGCCAACAGAGGAGCGTGGGGTTTCGTGGGTTTTGGCGGCCTCGGTGTACGAATGGGGGGCGAAGGGGGAGGGGGAGGGGGGAGCCAAGCTTAGGGACGCGCTTGTCCAAAATGTAGGGTAAGTTACCAGCGTACCCCCACCGGTTTTGACACCGCGACGTGGAGCTTCATTTCCGGCTGAGGGGTAGAAGGGGATTTCGCGTGTCTGGGCTGCGGGAGCGATTTCGGATGAGGAGGGAGTTCTCGCGCGCGTCCAAATTTCGGGATAACAAGGCGCGGCGAGGGTTGAAGAAGCGGGAGTTTCAAAGCAGGTGAGACAAAAGATACTCGAGCTTGAAAATTTCGGGATAACAAGGTGCGGATTCCTTGTTCGGCAGAACAAACTTAACGTGTAAAAAAACAATTCATACAAGACACAAGAGAGTCATGTCCCCTTTTACTATATTGCTATAGATGCCATTGAAAAAACTACAAGAAAAATGTAAAAAAAATCGGGAGAACAAGATTACCCTGCACAGTACCAAATCGATTCGCACTTCCCTCAACAACAACAAAAAACAAATCAATTCCCACCAAAGAAAGAGTAATGTCCCTTTTTATATGATTACAGATACCATGATCTCGAATTTCAATTTTTGAATCCACGTTATGTTGAATTCGAATATATCGTTAGGTGACCTTGCGGTTTATAATTGATGTAGTCGTACATTTTGATCTTCCATCATATATGAACATTTTACTCGACCATGTGAACATATATATTGTCGTCTACCATATGGACTAAATTTGAATCAATTTTCCTTATTTGAATACGATTGTCGTCAAGTTATACAATAATTTAAATATTATCTTGATAAAAAAACATACATATAGCAGTAATCATATTTCACTATGAACTACATGTACCATACGCTCTCCAATTCAAATATTTGTATCCATTTTATGTTGAATTCAAATCATAGTACATTATTGGTCTAGGTAGCGAGATGTTTGGGATAATCAAAACCATGTTTTCATACGTATAATTTTTGGCTGAATTGGGACAAGTTTTGGTATAAGCCTCTTGCAAAACCAGAGATTCTCTCAACAAGCCTCGTGGTTCCAAGAGGGAACGTGTCACCTTTGTGTGAAAAACGATATACGCTGCCTCCCCCTGGTTTTATTTATAGAGGCAACATAGAACTATATGAGTGCCCTGTTAAATTTTGGAATTATTTCGTGTTCATTTGGCCTTTTATACATTAATTGTGTTTCTGGACTTTTAATGTGCATAATCTAAATATGAATTGCATGCACATGCTCCGATGCACCAAAGTGGGTTGAAAAATCACATGTGTGTCCTTGGTTGAATTTCTAGGTCCCATGGAAGAAATGAGAATGAAATTCAAACATCTGGGCGTCATGACTCGGCCGAGAACATCGAAAACTTTGATTTTAAATTCATGTAAATCCAAAACTCGCCTGGAAATCATGAAACTTGGCATGGTGTCATGTCATGGCACTAACATGTTGTGGTAAAAAATTGGGCCGATTTGGAAGCTCGTGGTTCTAAGAGGGAACGCGCCACCTTTGAGTGTGAAACGATATACGCTGCCCCCCCCTTGAGTTTCTTAACAAAGGCAACATAGAACTACATTAGTGCCCTATTAAATTTTGGAATTATTCCGGGTTCATTTGTCATTTTTTATACATTAATTGAGTTTCTGGTCATTTAATGTGCATAAGTCAAATTTGAACTACACGCACATGCTCTCGTGCACCAAAGTTGGTTGAAAAATCACATTTGTGTCCTCGGGTGAATTTCTAGGTCCCATGCAAGAAATGAGAATAGAATTAAAACATCTGGGCATCGTGGCTCGGCCGAGAACATTGAGAAACTTGGTTTTAATCTTGTAAATCCAAAACACGTCTGAAAATCATGAAACTTGGCATGGATGTCATGTCATGGTACTACCATGTTCTGGTAAAAAAATGGCCGATTAGGAACAGATTTTGGTATAAGCTTCTTGCAAACCGAAGCTTCTCTCAAGAAGGCTCGTGGTTCTGAGAGGGAACGTGCCACCTTTGAGTGCGAAACGATATACGTTGTCCCCCTTGAGTTATTTACAAAGGCAACATAGAACTACATGAGTGCCCTGTTAAATTTTGGAATTATTCCGGCTTTGTTTGGCCTTATTTACACATTAATTGAATTTTTGGTCATTCAATGTGCATAATTCAAATTTTGACTACAAGCACATGCTCCCGTGCACCAAAGTTTGTTGAAAAATCACATTTGTGTCCTCGGGTGAATTTCTACTCCCTCCTTCCATCTATATAGGTCCTAATGCGTTTTTCGAGGCTAACTTTGACCAAACGTTAGAGCAATAATATATGACATGCAACTTACACAAAGCATACCTTCAAATTTGTATGTCAAAGGAGCTTCCAATAATATAATTTTCATAGTATACATCTCATGTGCTATTAATCTTGTCAATAGTCAAACGCTGTCTTGAAAAACACATTAGGCCCTATATAGATGGAAGGAGGGAGTAGGTCCCATGCAAAAAATGAGAATAAAATTCAAACATCTGGGCATCGTGGTTCAGTCGAGAACATTGAGAAACTTGGTTTTAAAATCATGAAACTTGGCATGGTGTCATGTCATGGTAGTACCATGCCGTGGTAAAAAAAATTGGCCGAATAGGAACAAATTTTGGTATAAGCTTCTTGCAAATCGGAGCTTCTCTCAAGAAGGCTCGTGGTTCTGGGAGGGAACGTGTCACCTTTGTGTGCATAATTCAAATTTGAAATACAAGCACATGTTCCAGTGCACCAAAGTTGGTTGAAAAATCACATGTGTGTCCTCGGGTAAATTTCTAGGTTCCATGCAAGAAATGGGAATGAAATTCAAAATTCTGGGCGTCGTGGCTGGGTTGGAAACATTGAGAAACTTAGTTTTTTAATTCCTGTAAATCCAAAACACGCATGAAAATAATGAAACTTGGCTTGGTGCCATGACATGGCACCAACATGCTGTGGTAAATTTGCAGTCCGATTTGCGAAGGCGCACACATTAACAATCAACAAAGTCAATTTGGAACAAGTGTTGTCACGTTACAATCGGAAACACAAGTATTATTGAAACCGTGGGCGTTCTACTTACTAGTACCATTTACGTGCTGCCACACGTCCCCATTTTTATTAGCTAGGAGGCGTCGTGCAAGGTAGCTATTTGAGTATGAGAGGCGTGCGATCAGACCCCTGCGCGTGCTTATCGGGAGGAGAGCCCTTTGACCTCCATCTGCCGTCCACCTCTCTCCCAAGGTCTCCATTAATGGCGCCCGAGCCTCTATTTAATGGCGTGGCTATGTCTCACTCGACTAAGATTTAAGAGAGAAAAAAGAAAATCTGAAAGCACGGATCTTGATGTAAGATCCGACAGACCTATATAGCATCTACTACGACTTATAGCAAGACTGATGAATATATAAGGATGATTAAATTTTTTTTGATCAAAGAAGGGCTTGCCCCTTCCGATTTTCATTACTGAAAACCACCACAATTCACAAGAAGTTCAGCACAACTCCAGCCTAACATGAAGGACTAGAAGCTACCAGATTGAAATCGCAACATCCCAAGAGGCCAACAAAGGCCAAACATCCGCGCTAGAACCCAACATTTCACAACCGACGACACAATCCACATCCTAAACCGATTATTACATCGAAAGAAACCAGGAAACTAAAGGAAGCCCAGCAGCAACTAGAAGAACAGCAACGCCAGGGTCGCCACAACAAGAGTTTTCTTCATTCCAGCCTCGCAACATTGATCTTCCACAGAAAGATAAGGACGATTAATTGTCTTACATAATTAGAAAGATAATTAAAAAAGCCACATGCGGCTATGCCCGAAATAAACAAGGGCAAAAGAAGAAGGAAGACAAGGATCTGGCTCGTTGATCTCTACTTTGTTGATGCGTTGCTGCAGGCCGCGGGAACTAGTCTCCGCGGCAAGCGGCGATGAGCTCTTTCGTGTCCTCAAGACGCTGCTTGAGAACATCCACTGATTCCTCCACCCGCCTTTGGCGCTTGTTGCAGAGCATGTCATTCTCGTCCATAAGTTTCTTGACGATGACGCCGGTCCTCTTCAACAAGGCATTGGTCTCCTCCTGCTGGTCTGCACTTCGGACGATCTTCTCCCTCAGCAGGTCGCGCTCGGCCCAGAGCCTCTCATTGCCCTCCCTTAGTTGCCGGATGACGCCGGTAGCCTGTTCAAATGAGGCTTTCATGTCGTCCTGCAACCTCATCCATCTGGCTATGGACGATCGCATGCATGCGCCTGTAACAGTCGTCGCTTGCCCGCGAGAAATTTTCCCAGGCCGCCGCGGCGCGGCGGGACATCTCTGCTGCATTCTTGCCACGGCGGGACATCTCTGCTGCTTTCGCGGTGCGGCCGGACCAGTCTGCTGCATCAACGGCGCGGCGGGACCTCCGTGCTGCTTCAGCGGCGCGGCGGGACCTCTGTGTTGCTACTTCCACGCGGCGGGACATGTCGGCTGCTCTCGCAGCGAGGCAGGACATCTCTCGTGCTTCCGCTTCCATGCTCGCCTCTCCCAGGTGGTAATCTCTCGACCCAGAACTCACGCTGGCCATGGCAGACGCAAGGGAAGGATGCTGAATGACTTGTTTGTTTTTGTGGATGAGGAGTTGAGGAGGAATGTGCAGTCATCTTGGCATACTAGTATTTATAACCGAGTACTAATACGCTCCTAAGTGGGAAACCGTTTAGGTTGTGATCGGTGTGAACAGGTTTGCAATTCAATATAGCGTGGTACTAATACGCTCCTAAGTGGGAAACCGTTTAGGTTGTGATCGGTGTGAACAGGTTTGCAATTCAATATAGCGTGGAGTAATTTGGAATGTGACGAGACGCAAGCTCAAAATTTATTGACGGTTCTAGTTCCGAAGTGCGGCACTATTCCCGGATGGAGTACTTCTTTTTCTACTCCCTCCTTTCCGGTTTTATAGGGCTTATCTCAAAATTTTAGTTTTTCCATTTTATAAGGCTCAATTTGGTTGTTCCCCAACACATGTTCAGATTCCAAGGTGCATTAAATCATTGCATGCAAGTATTAAGAGAAAATTGACCAATGCATGTACTTTATGCATGCATGCATTACAATTAATGCATTGATAAACATAATTTTTTGAGAAAAACAAGAGCATTAATTAGGTGTTGTTGCAAACTACAAAAAATATTCCACCACTCACCATCTTGGTTGGTGAGATTTTTGAATTAAGCCCTACAAACCGGAAAGGAGGGAGTACTGTTGTGTACGTGCAATAACTGGCACCGTCGTATACATATCTTACGGTTAATGGGGCGTTCGACAGGAATAGCCCCGTGGCGAGCTCTCACACACGCATCTGTTTTTTCTCGAAAAGGAGGATGATGACCCCCGGCCTCTGCATCTGGGAGTCACACACGCATCTATAGCTACGAATTGTAGTGTTCTCAACCATCTGATTGGCTCTATCATGGATGTACCTATATACTAAAACATGTCTAGATACATCTATATTTTGACAAATGGAAGGCATGTATTGTGGAACGGAGGGAGTGCTTGTCATCAAAATGGATAAAACGGGACGTATCTAGAACTAAAATACGTCTACATACATCTCCTTTTATCCATTTTGATGACAAGTAGTACTTCTTACCCAAAGGAACTTTATATCCAACAGACACAAAATATCCGTTCGACTGTTGGAAATTACTGCTCTGATGTCGAAGTAATTGCTGCATCGCCACCAAAACCCACCATTTCTTAAGCTAAAGTAGACCAAGGTAATCCCTATATTAGCATATTACTAAGATAAACAGAAGGCACTGTAGAAACATTTAGGACGTGAGCTTGTCAATCTGAATGTGGAGGGACACAAGCTTAGCCCCGGCCAGCAGCTTGGGCGGAACTGTCAAGAAGGTCAGCTCCTGCACGTCGACGCCGCCGGGATCCTTGCTGCTTGTCACCTCCATTTCCACCTTGACGGCGTCAGTCGTGCCTTTGGGCTCCCCCGGCGGGCCGTTCGCCCACAGCTTGGCCACGTAGTGCGGCAGTGGGGACGCCCCTGCTTTGATGCACATGACTGACACGGCGATAGGCGCGCCGATGTCAAGCACGCCGCCGACCAAGAAAAACGTGCGGCGGTCCTCCTCTGCGAACAGCAAGAGTCGTGGCTCCGACAGTGGCACTTGCAGCTGGAGCACCTTGCCGTACTGGATCCTGTGCACGGGCATGGGATGCGCGGTGCTGATGTGGTGGTAGAGCGCCGGCGGCGGGCCTTTGTAGCCGCAGACGGGCACGGGGCATTTGCAGGGTGCGAGCGGACACACGCTCTGGTGATCGGCGAGCTTGTGGTAAGTGACGTAGAGCCCACAGCCTTCGTGCGGGCACTCCACCCTCACCGACGAAAGGACGGAGTCCACCGCCATGTTCCGCACGTCGAAGCAACTGTCGCGCTCGCACTTCTGGCACTGCCGCTGGTTCCCGGGGCGCTCGACGCGGCAGTCCGCGCAGGCCAGGTGCCCTCCCTTGCACTGCAAAAATCAATCGAACAGCACATCAATCAAGAAACCTGCACCTTGCTCAATCAGCCGAACGGACGAGGTGTATTCGAACCTCATACACTGGAGGTGTCAAGGGGCAGAGGCACAAGGGGCAGTGGAGCACGGTGAGGTCCATCGAGACCTTAGAGAGCTCCATCGTCGGGTCCTGTTCGGTCTGCATGATCTCGCCCTCCTCGTGCACAACCATCTCTCGACATGGGCCGGGGTATTACAAAGCTTTACCGTCACATATTTTATACTACTTCAAGGTGCATTAAATCAACACATGCAAGTATCAAAAGGAGAGTCACGGCAGGCATGCATGCGTTGTAATTAATGCATCGGTAAACGCAAATTATTGAAATATATCGAGTGAAGTGCTTTGATGTGTCGTGTCAACTCGTACATCAACGAGAAGTTTGATTATCCTCTCCCTCGGGGACTTAACTACACCTGCCTTTGGCTGTATGACAGGTTGGCCACACACCTGTCGGGCCCATGTCTCATACACGCAAAGGCAGGAGCGTCCCTCCCTCGCCCATGAGCGTGGTGGCTGGCAAGACTAGGAGAAGCTTTCGCTACACGCTCTCCCTCCCGCACGCGCTGGACATGCAGCAGTTCAATCGGTGTTAGATGGCCAGAAGCGTACTATAGTACTCCTCCAGTGCAGTAGTACTCCATCATTGTTCGACTTCCCGAAGAGGCGAAGAGCCAAGCGCAGCCCGGACGCTCGTGTGGCAGTTTCATGTGTAGAGTAGTCTAGGATAGTGTGTACCGTGCCTGTAAGCTTAAAATCGTTGGGGTCGGCTCCATGCTATGTGGTCGTCTCGAAGTTTTTAAAAACAATTAAAATAGTCTTCTGGCCCTACCTGACACCCTGGTGATTGTAGTTTGCACGCTCATCTGGTCAAGACAGGAATATATATTTTAATTTGTTTTTTTCGAAAAGGGGGGACTCCCCGGCCTCTGCATCAGAACGATGCATACGACCACATATATTTTAATTTGTGGTGGGTAAATGTTAGAGGTTGCAGCAAATATATTGTACACTGCGGGTCTTTCAGCCAAGTTTAGAGGCAAGCATATGGGGCCAGTGCTATGATGTGTCGCGTCAACTCGTACAACGAGGAGAAGCTTGATTTTACTACACGCCTTCGCCCTCACCCATGTGTGCGGTTGCTCGCAAACGAGGACAGGCTTTTGCTTAGTAGTACTTCTACAACAAGCTATCTGTCCCGCTCGCGGTGGACGGACATGCAGCAGTGGATTCGACACTGTAGAAGCAGTAGTAGTAACATTATTGTTCGTCTTCTCAAACAGGTGAAGAGCCAAGCGCAAACCGAACGTTGCAGTTGCGAACATTGGAGCACGCATATAGCCAGGCTCTTGCATGAGACAAAATTTCTACGTGAGCCCACTACTGTACTAGTACGTACAACTACTTGCTAGTATAGCCCTGTAAACCGGAAAGGAGTATTTGCCCTTCTAGAGATTTCAACAAGTGACTAGACTACACCGAGACGGGGTACATATGGAGAAAAATGAGTGAATCTGCACCGTAAATAAATACGTACTAGTTCTATCGTTTTCCTCTCCGAGGTGCACAATATTGAGTATACTGACTAGTCTCTTTTTGACACGCATTTACGTTTTTTTACACAGTACAGACGCAAGCGCTCATATACACGCGCATACACTCACCCTATGAACGCACACACGCATGACACTATCATCTTGAAATTTCTGAAGTCACCATAGGCACCTCGTCGTCGACGGGTCCATAGGTGCTTGAATGCCAAGGAGGGAGAGGGTAGCGGTTCCCGAGACGTTGAATGGTCAATGATGCATCCTCAATTACATGCAGAGGGAATTAATTGGAGAAGCATAATAGAGCCAGCACGGTGTGAATGCAACACAGTTTGGACTCTCATATAATAAAGGCGCCCCACCACTCCAATCCATCTACTCCCAAGTCTCTGCGCAACACTGCTCACTCCAATCCAAGACCAAGTGACCAGAAGCCACAAGCACCTATGGAGGCGATGGACGCGAGCGGCAGTCGGCTGTGCCAAATCATCCAAGGCGCCGGCCTGTGGCCCCGCACCGCGCAGCGTTTCCAGACGGTGCTGGCGACCGCAGGCATCGTAGCCCTCGCCGACGCCGGCTTCGCCTCTCGCATGGACAACATGATGGTCAACTCCATCCGCAAGTTCACCGCCGTCAAGAAGCGCACGGACGACCTTGCCGTACTGCTCCAGCCCGCGCACCGAGGCTCCTCATTGCCTACCACCCTCATCGGCCTCCATGGTGACGAACTCTTTCAAGCCCTGGTGGCCCTGCAGGTGCCGGAGGTCGCGACAAAGAATGTGCACCTCGAGGCCGCGATCGCCGCGCAGCGCCTCGCCATGTAAGAAACCGTTGACCTGCACATCCACGTCTACGAGGAAATCGTCTACATAGGCCACTACAAGGCAAGCGAGGACAGAAAGACATTGGCCTTCTTCCAGCGGCTGGAATCTTTGGACGCCATTGTTCACAAGCACGTCGACCTGGCCACGAAAGCCGCTGCTACTTAGGCGCCGTTCGGTGGGCCGGCGCCCTGAGTCGAGGAGGTGGACGTCGTCGATGGATGCATCTCTTCTTGCCTTCTGTAACCAGCACTGCATCGCCTCATGACCTTAATGTTTTATTAGTATAGTACTCCCTCCGTTCCTAAATATAAGTCTTTCTAAAGATTCCAGCAAGTGACTACTACATACGGAGAAAAATGAGTGAATCTACACTCTAAACTATGTCTACATACATCTGTATGCTGTATTCCATTTGAAATACTATCTAAAAAGGCTTATATTTATGAACGGAGAGAGTATATGGCATTTTTATTCCAGTCGTAACGTTTTCACTGTGGGGTGGGGCTGCAGTTGAGCAAACCCACCCCGCCCACCGGGCGTCGGCCGAGTTTAGAATTAGAAGAGAGAAACGAGGGAGGAGAGCTAGCTGTAGCACGGACGCTGTTGTCAGATGGGACTCGTGTTTATAGAATAGGAGTACTGAGCACTCGTGCCTCTTTTTTTTTTTAGGGAAAAAGTAGTCATATGTCTAGTACCACTAGTTGGCTGCGTGCGACCTATAGCTGTCATCACTTTAGGTCTCCTTTTCGAACCACGGCTACACTTCACGGTACATATTATTTCACACATTTATCCTCCTATATGTACTCCTAGGCTATTTCCACGTGCTCCCATTCGCCAACATGTGGGACATAGAGCATCTGGGTCGTAGTGCATGCACGACTCAGAGCATATGCCGGGGTACTTTACATTTCAGACCTCATGAATTACATGCAAACCCCCCGCAGAAGAATAAATAAATGAATGAATTACTACATGAAACCGGATTATTTTCGTGGAAACCAGAGCACGTTCATTAAATTTTGGACATAACACGTTTATAAAAAATGACCGAACCAAAACCAGTCTAAGGGCCTCTTTGATTTTTCCCGCAAAAAAGGGCCTCTTTGATTCGCAAGATACTGAAAACACAGGAATGGGGAAAGTATGATGGCGATGAACCGAGACAAGGAGAACTCTAACTCAGTTAGAGGTTAGAGTTAGATTCTAACCCTGAACTAACTCTAAACCAAAGAGGTGTATGGATGGCAGGGTTAGATTGATAATAAATGCTCTATCTCAATCATTTGACTACTTTGGACCCTATTTCCTGCCGGATTTGGAGGGTGCTTGGATACGTTTTAGTTCCATGACTAAAAGTAGTGGGACTAAAACTTGGTAGCCTCACCCATGCTTGGATCCAAATACTAAAGAGACTAAAATCAAGTTAATGAGCATTTATTATCCTCCAAACTCTCCAATCCAGAACTCGCCTGTGTTAAAGGAGAGGAGTTAAATGAGGAGAGAGAGGACTAATCCACATTTTAGTAGGAGTACCCCTGACTAGAAATTTTTAGTCTCAAGACTAGTTTTAGCCCCTCTTTAGTCAGGGGTGCTTGGAACTTTAGCCTCTTAAAGAGACTATTTTTAGTCAGACTAAAATAAGTCCCTTGGATCCAAGCACCCTCTTGGTGTGGCCGGCTCTTCTGTGGCCTCCTCCCGCTCACAATTGACATAAACGAACCATCTATACAAATCAAGCATGCAAAACATGATAATTTTTACTTTGTCCATACAAATGAGATATCCCACTTAAACATACAAGTCGTCAATCAAGCTTCACAAAATAAAAAAACACTTCATGAAACAAAGAATGAGCTAACTCATCACGGAAGTCATTCACGATAGGGAGGGAGCCCGGAGCCCCTCACGCACCGAGGGAGGAGCTCGCCATCATTGCTCTAGAGGAAGGCTTTGTACAGCCCAAGCCCCGGGAACCCCTCCGACGTCGGCCCTTGCGAGTTGAGGTCGACACCGGCATGGGTAGCAGGGCAGCTTGCCGTCGACTGGGAACTTAATCTTTGGGCCTCTAGAAATAATGCAAGCATGTAACTAAAATACCTAGAAAGGTGAACTGAATCTTTGGGCCTCTAGAAATAATGCAATCCTGAAACTGAAATACCTAGAAAGGTGAACTGAATCTTTGGGCCTCTAGAAATAATGCAAGCCTGAAAGTGAAATACCTAGAAAGGTGAACTGAATCTTTGGGCCTCTAGAAATAATGCAAGCCTGAAACTAAAATACCTAGAAAGGTGAACTGAATCTTTGGGCCTCTAGAAATAATGCAAGCCTGAAATTGAAATACCTAGAAAGGTGAACTGAATCTTTGGGCCTCTAGAAATAATGCAAGCCTGAAACTGAAATACCTAGAAAGGTGAACTGAATCTTTGGGCCTCTAGAAATAATGCAAGCCTGAAATTGAAATACCTAGAAAGGTGAACTGAATCTTTGGGCCTCTAGAAATAATGCAAGCCTAAAATTGAAATACCTAGAAAGGTGACCTGAATCTTTGGGCCTCTAGAAAGATTTATTACCTCCTCAAGCAGCATCAAACAATTCCATGCGTGCACCACAAATCTATACCAAGTTTGACCAGGATCTACTTTTCCAAATCAGAATTAGCGCTAGAGCAAGCCAGATCAATGATATGGCCGTGAGACGGAGAAGGAACGAACAAACTCACCCCTCTCGCGACCTCCCTGGTAGATGCGCCGCCGCCGCGCATGACAGAGGGAGAAAAACGACTGGTGAAGGGGGAGCGGGGCGACCTTCAAAGGCCGGAGGGAGAGGGCGGCCGGAAGGAGAGGGCGGCCGGAGGAGAGAGAGGGTGAGCGGCCCTATGGGGAACAGAGAGGAGTCATGCGAGAGGGGGGAGCAATCTGGTGCGGGCAGGGGAGATTTTTTTAGTTCTCTTTTAGTGGGCCTGAGGATAACTAACCCAATTAGAACCTCTCCACCGGGCTATTTTTTTAGCTGGGTTAGAGCAAACTAGCTCAAACTAACCCCTCTTGTTTCGATAATTTGAGGCTATTTCAACCCAAACTAGCTCTAACTCAGGGATCCAAACAAAGAGGAGTGGTACTGTACATGCTATAGTGTGGACCGTAGCACTTTGTTTTTTATGGCCATATCACCACATTGTTTTCTACTGCTGGTTCACTAGGCTACCGTGGTTCGCACTGCTGGTTCACTGGGCTGCCGTGGTTCGCACTCCTCCGACCTGAGTAGTACTCTAGTATAGTACTAGTATATACCGCATCATTCTTTGCTCCTTCTTACTACTCCGACATGTGGGAGAGCCAGCATCCGGGTCGACGTGTCATGCACCAGATTAGAGCGCGGAATGGAAGGGGGGCATCACCCCGGTCGGAGCGCCAGTAATTCATGACTATAGTGAGTGGTCATATCACAAGTCTTTCCAGCAGTAACGCGCCGTCAAATTGCACAGCCCCACTCGCTCACCCTCCTCGCCTCTCTGTCAAACCGCCTACCCGAAAACTGTCGTGTGTACTGCCCGGGAAAAGCCCCGCCCTCAACTTTTAACTACGCGAAAATAGTCCGAGCTTGTTCGTTCTATATAAATACAGTACTTACTGTATTTTTATTCACCCGTGGGGTTGTTCAATGAATGGAGGGGCAGGGAGCACAAGTGAACAATACTGTAGTACTACTAGTAGTAAGTAGGAGTCGTACAGTAGTCACCTTAAATAGAGAGTTTCTTTTCTTTAATGCCACATACACAAATTGAAACGCTTGTTGTGGAGAGAAAAAAGATAATCACTCCACTATATATGGACGCAGGGGCCTGAGCGCTTGCTTTACTAGGGTTGCTCTCTTAATTCTCTCATCCTCTCCAGATATAAACAAGACAGCGGTAGCGACATTTTCTCTCTGCTCACCGCTGGTCACAGATCCGGTCAGATCCCTTCGGCCGGTGTGTGTAGAGGACTAAAAGGTGCATCGTTCACGCGGTCATCACCGCCGAGGGAGGAAACCCACAGCTGCCGGAGAGGCCCGATCCTCTGCCCGTGCCGTTCTCTCTGACACAGCGCCAGCTCGGGAGGTCCTCCGACCCTTCTTCCTCCCTGCCGTATTGTCCGCAGATCCGACCTGTCGCCGCCGACATCCCGGCGACCCTCAGGTATAAGTTCTTCGAAAGCGGCCTTGCTCTACTGCCCCAGCTCCCCACGTGTCTGCATGTGCATCTTTTTCTACTCCTATCAGCTCTTCCAAAGCCACCTAAATTTTTAGTATTATTAGAGGTAAAGCTACTTCATGCATTCGAATCTAGGGCTTTGTTCAAACAACGAAGAAAGGGGGGAAAGTTGTAGCATGAATCTAGGACTTGATTCAAAGAGGAAATAATATGGTGAAAGTAGTAGAGACCGGATACCCAACCGGTCTCTTGGTTGAAAAGGGAAATAATGGGAAAACGCAGTACAAACTGGATAAGGAACAGATCTATTATTGGTTGAAAAAAGGATAGAAAGTGGTGGCTGGTGGACAAGTCAACAGAGTATGTCTAGGATTAGATTTGCTTCCATCACATAGTTAAAGGTCTCCAGGATTAGATTTGCTGCCCTCACATAGTAAAAGGTCTCAGGATTAGATTTGCTGCCCTCACATAGTAAAAGGTCTCAGGATTAGATTTGCTGCCCTCACATAGTAAAAGGTCTCCAGGATTTTATTTGCTGCCCTCACATAGTAAAAGGTCTCCAGGATTAGATTTGTTGCCCTGACATAGTAAAAGGTCTCCAGGATTAGATTTGCTGCCCTCACATAGTACAAGGTCTCCAGGATTAGGTTTGTTGCCCTCACATAGCATGAACAAACTCGGCATCACCACTTTATGCCTCCTTGTAGGTACATTGTGCTGATGCATCCACTGTCGCATGTCCTTATACCAACCTTTTGCTGTTGTTGATGTAAGGGCGCATGTAAAATGAAGCGATCACACTGTTACCTTAGGGACATGTCTGACCAGTGTTATTGTTAATCTAATGCCTCCAGTGATAAGATGCATTTAAACTTTGTTACAAATGGCACTCCTGCTGTTTTCCCTAGTATGATAAGTAAGTTGCTCCTTTACGCTGCAGAGTGTCCTGGTGTCCCCACGGTCCCATGCCCTTAAACCAACTCTGTAGATGCTGTTGATTTACTATGTCTGGTAAACAAGCAATGCCACCATTAAAGTAATCCCATATATGAGGAATCTCATTGTTGATCGTAATGCTTCTGGTAACATGAAGCATTGCTGACGTTTTAAAATTTCTACTGTCCTTGCGTGATTGCCATGAACATAATTAAGATGCTTCTTTTCATTTTGTATATGTTTCATATATTCTTATTGACCAGCAACTGTTTACTTTCTATCTTTTTGTGCAGATAGGGATATCCATTTCACCTTGTTGCTATTGTGACCTTTTGGTGAACTGCACAAAACACTTTTTTGGAATGAGTGTCTTGTGCAGTTCAACTAAAATGTTACATGGGCAACATCTCTCAATTTTGGTGGAACTGCACAAAATGGTGATTGGAGTTTCCAAAATCTCCGTCAAATTCTGCTGGTAATCTCGTGCAACATTTTATTAGCCTTTGCAAGATGAGCCGTAGCTGAATGATGCAATCTTTGCTTCATTTCAGGCGAACTGCAGAAAAAGTGGCATGAATTGAATCATCGAGTGGAGCTGCAGGTTGACTTCCACTAGTGCCACTATTATAGTAATCATGCTCTTTATTATCTGCGCTGTGCAAACAGGAATACTCAACTACAAATGTTGTGACGGTCAAGAGCATTCGCCAAGTTCTTCGATTGTATGACATGGCTAGCCAAGATGGATTTAATCCCGATATTCACTTTATCAATAGGCTCTAATGGGTTGGTTCTGAATCTTGCAAGCTGGGAATCAGTGAGATGTGTAGGCATCTTTGTTGTACTTATTATTTGAATCTTATTTGTTGGTTCTGAATCTTGCAAGCTGGGAATCAATGAGATGTGTAGCATCTTTGCTGTACTTATTATTTGGATCTTATTTGTTGGTTCTGAATCTTGCAAGCTGGGAAACACAGCATGATGATGCAGAGGACAACAACCATAACAAACAGTTCAAACTTGGTAGTATTATCTTTCTGAAAGTGCGACAAATGTGCTGATCGTGAGCGTCCTGAGAATAATAATTCTAATTGTTGTGCATGTTGATCCTGTGGCACTGATAGAACAAGCGAATGCATTGCTTGTTTTAAGTATAAATTTCTATTAAAGCTAATTAAATTTAAGTAAAGTGACCACTAACTCCTGTTATTACAGTACCAATACAGACCCGCTCGTGAACCGACGTGTGGCCGAGGGTGCATCTTCTGCCGGGCGTGCAGCGGATGAGGGAGGGGTAGTAACTGTTGCCGCCTGTACACACTCAGCTTACTGTTGAATCCAGTTCCCCAAGAGCTGAAAAACAAACTGCTGCCGCCGCCTACACACTCGTTCACTCGAAGAGACTCCAATGGCGATCCGAGGGGTGAGCCTGCTGGATATGGACTTCGGCAAGGAGTTCCCCTTTGAGTTCGCCGTTCAGTCCTATGGCTACACCAAGTTGAATGTGATGTACACCAACGATACGGACTCGGTGAAGCTCTGCCTCGCCTCAGTCCTATGGCTGCACCAGGTTCTGGAGCATTCGCCCGTTTCATCGGCAACACCGACTGCACCTTCGCTACGGTGTGGAGAAGGAAGAACGCGACGATTCGGCCATCTGGTGCAACAAGCTTGTCGACATCCAGAAGCAATGCAAGATCATCAGCAACGGGCAGGAGAAGGACTCCGTGGTTGACCTCGCTGAGACCATCATCGACCCCTAATACGCCAACATGAAAGAAGATGACCTGAACATGTGGGAGGTACCTCTGAATCTAGCCTACATAACCTACACAGCCAAGGACACATACGCATGCTACGACATGTACAGGAAGATCTTGGACATGAGGGCGTGTCTGCTTCCCGTAACCGACGAGTACACGGACAGCCGCAGCGTCATGATCAAGCGTGCCAGGAAGGTCTAGATGTTGTACTTTATCTATTTATAAGCACCTTTATCATCTGAGTCTTTCATGCATTAGCCTATGTGTCATAATTATCTGTTTTGTCCGAAATATTTCTTTTAAGAACCCATTAACCTGATTGCTTTTTTTAGTGGCTATTTGCTTATGTATGTAAACTAGTTCACTTGTCCGTAAAAAAACTAGTTCACTCGGCTGCCGTGCTTTGAATCTCCTTCCTCCCAACATATTCCCCTCCTCAGGTGGACCCAGCAGGTCTCTGAATTTTCTCCCACTTTCTTTTTCGATGTAAACTGAGTTTTCTCCCAGTACATTCGCATAGAACCAACTCAACTGTCCCACGTCTAGCCTAAAAACTAATAATACCCCACGTACTATTAACTCATCAAATTAAAATGATATTTTATTTCGTAAGTTGAAAGTTCTTACATAATAATAATAATAATTGTTTATATATAACTTGGCAAGTTAACTCCTAGTGATTGCGTACATAAGCTTGCAAAGATTTTACTGACGTGCAATCATGTGTTTATGTTTTTATAACATTTCTCCGTCTAGCCCAACATGATATTTTCACCCAGCCCAGCAAGTCCACGGATTTCGAGAAAAATGCAAATGGGATTTAAACGGGCTGCATAGATGCTACATCATTGTTTCACCCAGCCCACCAAATGGACTAAAAAACAAATGGACTGGCTGACATGTGGGCCAGTAGGTCGAAGCCTAAGAAGGCGTTGGATTTACATCCAACGGCCGGCATTCTTCTTCAATCTCTCGTCTTCTTCCCCCAGCGCTGCTGGAACCGCCTGCTCCAGCCTTCGGCGTCTAGCGGCGTTGTTTTGCGCTCCTCAGCAAAACGCTACCCCGCCAACGGCCAGGCCATCCCTCCACTCCGCACCTCCTGTTATTCTCTGCCGAGTGTAGGCCCACCCCGCACCCGAACCAGTCAAGTTTCCCACTCCTCTCCGTCTGTGACTCCACTGCCGCGTCTTCCCCATCTCCGGGTCGTTCCAGTCTGGGGCCTCGCCTTCGTCCACCGCCTCGGTGCGCTCGGCGCGGCGTGGTCAACATACGAGAGTCATCGGAAGAGGATTGTACGTGGAGAGCCTGACGGCTGGGACCCATGAGGTCCATGGTCGCACGCAAGGAAAGTTCCTCCTTATTACGCACTCTATGTGCACTGTACGTGGGAAGGGCTTCTGTATTTCGCGAAAAAACGTTCCCCCCGCTAACAGGTCAGACCCACCAGCTATATCTTCGCACGCAAGGAAGTGCCTCCTTATTACGCACCAAAAAATGAATACCCCCTGCTAGCTGGGACCCACCATAGTGGGTGGCTGACTTGTGGGCCTACTAAGTTGACGAGGACGGAGGGCTTTGTCAACTTAGTCAATATGAACGATTCTAGCTCCAGTGACCGTACGATGTCCATCCAACGGCCATAGTGCTTCTTCAACCTCTGGTCTTCTTGCTCCAGCCGCCCAAAGCAGCGCCGGTCGTGCCGTGTGCTCCTGCCTCTCGTGGCCGGCTGTGATGCCGCGGAGGCCTCACCGCCCCCTACTACTCCCACCGCTGCCCAGGGTATCCCTCTACTCACCCACACCCCCTATTATTCTGCGGCGACGGCAGCCTCACGCCGCAGCCGAACCAGTGAACCCTCGTACTCCTCTCCGCGTGGGCATCCACTGCCGCGTCTTCCCCGGCTCCGCGTCGTCCCCTTCCTAGGCCTCGCCGTTGTCCACCGCCTTGGTGCTCTCGGCGCGGCATGGTCAATGTGGTCAACGACCGACTTCCATCGGAAGAGTATTGTACGTGGAGAGGCTGACAGCTGGGTCCACGGCCACAGCCCAAATTTTTTGTGATTTGCCAAGTAAGTCGCTTTGTCAGGCCTGTTGGGCTGCAAATCTTTCAAGACAAGGAGGCTTCATTTGGCTGGCTGAGAAAATGGCCTATCAGTAATGAGAAATGGGTTGTACATTTTTAAAACACATCAAACCGGCAATTAGTTTCAAATATCTTTTTTTCATTTCGAGATTTTAAATTACATTAATTTTTAAGCGTGGAGAATTTGTTGGATTTTATATTGATATACATTTATTTTTAAAATCAGTTTGAATGTGAGTCAAAATTTCGGGATTAAAAACAGTACGGACCACACCAAAATATGCAAAATTTCGTATAATTTTTTAACCGTGGCCACAATATGGGCTGTAATGCTAACAAAAAGAATATGGGCTCTGTCGTGGAATTGTCACGGCAGATGTCCTTAGCGTGAGGACTTAGTCGTGAGGCCAGCGCATCTCTGTAGTAGCTTGAGAGGGGTTGATTGGGATGAGAGACGTAGGGCGGATCAATGCACAAGACAAGGGTTTAGACAGCTTCGGGCCCCGGGAAACATCATCCGGTAACAACCCTACGTGCTGTTTGAGGCTAGGTCTCATTATGATCACGGGAGAGTCGCCGGCTCCGGATCTCGGTGTTTAGCCCTAGAGATTATTTCTTGTTGCCCTCTCCCTCTTGGGCTGCCCTGCCCCTCCTTATATAAGTTAGAGGGGCGGGTTACATGTGGAGTCCTAGTAGGACTAGGACTAGTCTATCTTCTCTTACAAGTTAATTACAAGTCCGGGTCTTGCTTCCTCATAAAGGAAATATTCGTCATCCCTTTCTTCTTAAGCCGGCCCATCATAAACGTGAGCCAGCCTTCTAGGCCTTGGGCCTTGTCTTCTATCTGACCCGCCATCGGGGCCATCCATGAGTCGTCTGGTTCATGAGCTGTCTGACCAATGAGCCGCCAGACCCATGAGTCGCTAGTCCTCTGCCGGGTCATCAGCGAAATGCCAAGTCCGGTCGGGTCATATTTCCGGCCAGGTCATACCGCGGGGTATATCCCCGACATTAGCCCCCAGTTTAATTTGGATTTATCCATGTTAAACTGATCCTGTAAAATAAAAACAAGAACAAACTTGATAGGTTGTGCTCCGAGTTAAATATTTTCCTGAACCGGCACCTGATCATCTTTAAGTCCTTGTCATTTCCTCCTGGATGCATACTCAAGATCTTATAGCAAATCTCTTTTAACAAATATGTCCAAACCTTGCCAATGCAAAAAATCCAGGCACTTCTTCTAAAAAATCCGGGTCAATAGGCCAGCTTCATAACCAATTTGCTGACATTGGCTCTTGTAGAGAAATATTATAAGAAATAATCCATTTGAATCGGCCTTCAATGCTCTGACTTGACAAAAATATTGGTCTTGAAATATTCAACTGATATTCAACCGGCTTAAAGATGTAGATCTTGCCAATTTATGATTGCCAAAATCGCCGGGTTATAAATAAATAATGCCGGGTCATGATTGTTGATGCCGGGTTAATCTTAAGATGACACTGGGTCATGAACTTTGTAGAGTTCTCCGATAATAATATAATACCAGATTTGCTCAAAATTGAGAACTTGAAGTTATACCTCTCTTATATGCATATCATCTGTAGCCCCCAAGTGCCGGGTTGTCATGCTTGCAGCAACCTGGGACTTGTAATTGCCTTATGCTTATGAAAACTTCAACCAGTGTAGCCCCCAAGGGCCGGGTCATTATGCAATAATGAGTAGGGACTTTGTAGATATAACCATGTAAACTTGAACCGCAACGTGTAGCCCCCAAGGGCCGGCTTAGTAAGATAATACTGAGCTGGGACTTTGTATATAATTTATTGATAATAACATCATATAATACAATCTCCACCATGGGGCTTGAACCCACGTCCACAAGGTTAAGAGCTTTGTACTCTACCAACTGAATAGTGGACAGTTCAATATAATGGATTAATGCTTGTGTACCTTGAACTTTTGACAGGACCAATTGGCAGCCCCCAAGGGCCGTCTCATTTAGAATGTGATGAGTCGGGTCTTCAATAAGTTGAGCAAAAAATGACTTTGCATTAGCCCCCAAGTGCCATGGTACATGCTGGCAGTGACATGGGACATGCATATTCGATGTAATATCAAATTGAATAATGTAGCCCCCAAGTGCCGGGTCGTAAGCCTGCAGCGACTCGGGACTATTCCTTCCATTGTAGAATAAATCATATCCATTGATAAAATAATAGCCATTGCACCAAAGAGACTTTGAATACCTCATCTGTTGATAAGTAAATTCGGAGTTTAAATACCCGGCGGCTCTTGGCCGATGGCGATTTAATACGCCTCCATTGTAAGCCGGAATTTGTACAACCCGGCGGCTTATAGCCTTTGAGAAAATCAAGAATTGATAATCATTTTGAAGCATCAATTTTAATGATGAGCTTGGACTTAAAAATTTATATAAGTCATAGTTCTGCAAATCCTGCACAGAGTTTAAACAATATACGCCTTGGCGACTTAATGTCAAAAGCCAGGGCGGGTAACCACCCAAATGTAGCCTTATCCTGCACACAAGTAGATCACAAGAGCCCTTGGCGGTTTACCGCAGGGCGGGTCATAATATCTTACATATGACTACTGATGTGTAAAAAAAGAGTCACAGATAAGCCCGTTATGAATCATAACTTTGAAACACAACTATAATATCATACTTGTAATATTGAATTTGCATTGTCAGTTTATGTGACCTGCACAGTAAGGGTGATAACCCAATCTTTGATACGCGCATGATTCCAATGGCGCAATTAAAAACATATCGGCGGCTTACAGTCCATAGCCAGGGCCAGTTTAAACATAATCATGTATAAACAATATCATACATGTGATATTGAATTGTAATGCCGGCTTATGATACCTGTGCAGTAAGTGTGATAACCCAATCCTTAGAAGCCAATGCTTCCACATAGATGATGATTGTCATAAGCTGGCGACTTATCATCAAAAATCAAGCCGGGTTTAAATAGAAACCACTCATATACACTTTAGGCGTGTTGAAAAGAGCTTTCAAATAAAATCCCAAAAATTATTTGCAAAAAGAGACTTTAAAAATTTGGAGGCTTCTGATTCGAATACGATCAGAAAACCGTCCCAAAGTGGTTAAGCTAAGATTCGAATACGATCATATAGCCCCCAGCGGCTTTGGGGTTGCTGATCAAGAGGGTACCGACAGCTATGTTCTCTTTGGTTCGAATACGACCTATGTTTGAACAGGAAGCCCCCAAATGACCTTGAGAGTTGTTTAACGACGCTGATTCGAATACGATCCACGTCGGTTCCCAAAGGGGGTTGAGCTATAGTTCAAATATGACCAAGAAACTCCCCAATGAGCTCGGCAGTGTGCCGATCAAAAGGGTATCGACAGCTATGTTCTCTTTGGTTCGAATACGACCTATGTTTGAACAGGAAGCCCCTAGTGATCATGAGAATATTTAACGACTCTGATTCGAATACGATCAGGATCACACCAAAAGGGTTAAGCTAAATTCGTATACGATCAGCTCCCAATGGTCATTAAAGCAGGGTACCTATATTTGAGTTGTGCTTTGTAACAGACTCTCTTTGGTCCCTTTAATTTTTCCTGAGAACTCGAACATTGCGAGAGATAACCTCTTTTTGAACCGGAAATTTGTAAACCGGATATTGAGAGCTTCAAAGCTTTATAAGATACAAATTTACCTTGAGCCGGATGTTTGAACCGGATTTGAGAGCTTCAAAACTTTGCGGGAGAAAGATATCTCTTGAACTGGATTTTAAACCGGAATCTTTGTTTGAACCGGCAATTTTCTGACGGCCTTTAAAGTTTCATCAATATGGTAGCCTCCGGAACCGGGTTACCTTCCCTTCAATGTCCCGGAGTTCTTGAATTCACTAACACCAGCCAATTTCGCCGAGTCATGTCATTGTAGCCCCCGAGTCTCAAGACGATTCGAGGAGTTGGCTTGAGATTCTCCATATTGTACCAGAGCAGAAGGTGTATATCATCAGCGCATTGATAGCGCGATGTGAACCCACAGAAGGTTGAAGTGACTGCGGCGGGTTATAAACGATCCCATATGAGCCGTGTGAACAACTCGACCAATGGCTCCTTCCAACTGGTTGTTCGAAGTTAACCAAACTGTAGTGGCGGCGACTCGTGCGCCTGCCCATTGAACCATCCAGTGCAGACGACGGCTGATAATATATGATAATTTGCCTCCAGTTTGTTGGAAGAAAACCGGGCTTCCCAAATATTGACTTGCTCATAATCAATAAACAACTCATCCAGACAAGTGCGGCTCGGTGTGTTGATGTAGACCAGGCCGCGAGAGGTGGACGGAAAAGACGACCGCAACATCTGAGGCGGCACAGACAGATGAACCGGCCGTGGCGTTGTAAGCCGGTGCGGACAGGCAAGTTGTCCTTCTTGTTGTAAGCTGGCGTGGTCGCGAGAGACGGTTACGGCGTTGTAAGCCGGCGCGGTCGCGAGAGACGGCCACGACGTTGTAAGCCGGTGCAGGAGTCTGTTGAGTAATGACGACCACCTGTGCCAAAAGATGTTGGCGTGCCCCATCTCCGCGGTATAATATCACTTTTTTTCATAAATAATTGCCCTGCATAAACAATATTGCAGACCAAGGCAAAGATAAACTGTTCTTTGACAAAAACAACATGTGCTAATAAAACATACTTGGATGGATATCACCTGATTTGTTAGGATGACGGATGATCCGTTTATCATGACAGAGGTGGCTCAGGCAGATCAGCGACTCAATATAGTTTCGGCGGCTCAGGCAGACCGGCGACCTTAATATAATCCCGGCGGCTCAAAGCGGTAGGGGCGGCTCAACGCGGCTCCGGCGGGTTGATGTAGATTAAACTGTACGGGCGGCGACTTGCGCACACCTGTTTCATCAGTAAGCAGGCACGGACGCCGGTGCGTGACGATGCTGACACACACTTCATAGGCACAACATGGCACCACCTTTGCTGCACATAGAAATATACAAACCAAAGTAATTGCTCTTCTTGATTAAAATATGTATTAAAAGTAGACAGAAACAATAGCACCTTGTCTGTTTTATCAGATGAACACAAACGCTGGCATTGAATAATGCTGGACAGCGTTAGACGCAGTAGCACCCACGTGGCCCCCTTTTTTTTATTCCATATATCTGATCTGATGCTCCACTAGCACTCCGTAGTTACATGGATCAGTAGTGCTAGCACTGTCTTGGGAACGAGCTATCACATCTTCACGTGGACCCTTCCTTTGACGTTTTCAAAACCCCGCACAACTTTTGCTAATGGATTTTCAGGGTGGATGTAGTAAAAGGGCGGCAAGCAGCGCATGCATCCATCGGGTGGCGCTTTGTAACCAAACACTTTAGGCTGCATGTCTCCCGTGTCTCCTGTTGCAGACAGAGTGCGAGCTTTGGCGGGTCAACGGACGCGGCTGACGCGCAGTAGGCAGAGGAAGCGTCCGAGGCGGTCAGTACGGCGGCTTATAGCAACTGCGAGGCCACCAGCGACTTGCAGGCGAGGCTGTCAAACTGGCGAGGCGGGTCGACAGAGAGGGCTTACTCGGTGGCGGAGCAGTGAGGTGTTGCATGGCGGCTCGACGCACTGCAGGGGAGGCGGCGTGCGATGGCAAAGCCGTCTCAACAAGGCAACGGAGGCGCACCTGTAGAGGTGCTCTAGAAAGATGAGGCGAAGTGACGGCTCGCGGTCAAAGAACTTCAGACGGAGACGGGTCAAACGGCACGCGGCCTATGAGTCCGCGCGGTAGTGGAGCTGGAATCCGGCTCGGGCCGATGGAGGCGAGCGGAGGTGCCCGCAACAACTGGGACCGGCGGGTTGTGGCCTCCATGGTGGAGAAGCGGACTGGTCCTGAGTAGAACCGGCGCGGCCCCGGCTGGGACGGCATTAGAGACTTGACCACGGAGCAGAGGCGATGGTAACTCGGCCCGAGCAGAGTCTGGCGGGTCAGAGCAGCGCTTAAACCGCGGCGGCAACAAGTCCGGCTCGAAACGGACCATGGCGGCTAAAGTCCGAGCTGGCGCGAGGCGACTTGGGGGCGTCGGACAGAACGGCATGGCCGTGCCAGAGGCCCGCGCGAGAGGCTCACTCGAGGCACGCCTGCAGCGGCGGCGGCTCAATGCAAAGTGGAGGCGGTCGCGGTCTGGCAGTTTGGCGACGGCGGCACCAGCCAACCGCAGGGGCGAACGACCGCCAGAGCTATCGTGGCTCGAACGACCGCCAGATTGAGGAAAACCGGCGACTCTGGCGATTATGTGGGCGGATGACAGCGGTTTAGAGCACGAGTCAGAAGCTGAGTCTTTGGGCGATTTAGAACGGGTGCGGCGATTCGCAGTACCCAGGCGGATTCGAGGACGATGGCGCGTCATCCATGGAGATGACCCGGCGAGGCGGAGCGGCTGCTGGTGATTTGGCCACGGCAAAAACCAGTAGAAGGGGACGAGTCGGAGCGGCCGGCGGATCCGAGCCGGAGGCGGAGCGAGGCCAGCCACCAGTCGTGGTTGGTTTGGATTGGAGCCATATCCACCTCCTCCACGTCGTGGGTTTCTTCCCTTTTTTATGTGAATCTGCGCCGGCCGAACCAATCGAGTACTTGTTGGAATAGTACGATCGCTATGTGCGTGTGCATCTTGACTGGTCAATCAGAGGAAAACGAGGATTCCGGCGACTCATCCGCTCGGTTTCGGTGACTTGCCGCAATAAACTTTTGATCTTTCCTGGTATTTGCATCGTGGACTAACTATCATAATCCATCCGAGGCCACAACAGATCCAAACAATACCTTTTCTCGGCCTCGACGAATCGCCATGATCTTTTCGGCGGCAGTAACAAACGCAACCCTAAAATTCATCTTAAATCTCATACGTCGTTCCGGCTGTTCACCGGTGATTGATGTTTTCTGCATCGGCTCTTTTTCATCCAACACATCGCGAGCTTCTTGATCCCTGAAGAATCCCTCCAAGAACTCAACACCACCGTGCGCAGGCCCCACGGTGGGCGCCAACTATCGTGGAATTGTCACGGCAGATGTCCTTAGCGCGAGGACTTAGTCGTGAGGCCAGCGCATCTCTGTAGTAGCTTGAGAGGGGTTGATTGGGATGAGAGACGCAGGGTGGATCAACACACAAGACAAGGGTTTAGACAGCTTCGGGCCCCGGGAAACATCATCCGGTAACAACCCTACGTGTTGTTTGAGGCTAGCTCTCATTATGATCACGGGAGAGTCGCCGGCTCTGGCTCTCGGTGTTTAGCCCGAGAGATTATTTCTTGTTGCCCTCTCCCTCTTGGGGTGCCCTGCCCCTCCTTATATAAGTTAGAGGGGCGGGTTACATGTGGAGTCCTAGTAGGACTAGGACTAGTCTATCTTCTCTTACAAGTTAATTACAAGTCCGGGTCTTGCTTCCTCGTAAAGTAAATATTCGTCAACCCTTTCTTCTTAAGCCGGCCCATCATAAACGTGCGCCGGCCTTCTTGGCCTTGGGCCTTGTCTTCTATCTGACCCGCCATCGGGGCCATCCATGAGTCGTCTGGTTCATGAGCTGTCTGACCAATGAGCCGCCAGACCCATGAGTCGCTAGTCCTCCGCCGGGTCATCAGCGAAATGCCAACTCCGGCCGGGTCATATTTCCGGCCGGGTCATACCGCGGGGTATATCCCCGACAGGCTCCAAAAAAACCTTAAGAATTAGCTAATGGGCTGTAAATTATTAGAAATAATGGCAGATGGGATGTATGCTGTTTTCCACAGAGTTGAGGCTTTCCTAAAAAAACTTTGACGCACAAGCAGTGACTGTTGGATGTCCATCGAACGGCCGTCGTGCTTCTTCAATCTCTGCTCTTCCTGCTCCAGCCGCTCAAACAAGCGCCGGCGGGACTGCCTGCTCCCGCTTCCCCGCGGTCGGCTGTGCTGCCGTGTAGGCCTCACCGCCCCCCGTACTCCCATCGCTGGCCTAGCCATCCCTCTACTCACCCACACCTGCTGTTATTCTCTGGCGACGCCAGACGAACCAGTAAACCCTCGTACAGTCGTACTCCCCTCCGCGTGGGAAACAACTGCCGAGTCTTCCCTGCCTTCGTGTCGTTCCCTTCCTAGGCCTCGCCATCGTCCACCGCCCTGGTGCTCTCGGCGCGGCCTGGTCAACGTGGTCAACGACCGACATGCATCTGAAGTGGACTGTATGTGGAGAGGCCGACAGCTGGGTCCACGGCCGCACGCAAGGAAATGCCTCCTTATTACGCGCAAAATAATGATTCCTCCACCTGACATCAGGGACCCACCGAAAGGGCCTCTGTATTTCGCGAAAAAAACGTTACCGCCGCTGACAGCTCGGACCCACTAGCTATATCTTCGCACGCAAGGAAGTGCCTCCTTATTACGCACAAAAAAAGTGAATACTCCCCCTGTTACCTGGGACCCAATAGTGGCAGGCTGACTTGTGGGCCTACTAAGTTGACGGGGACGGAGGGCTTTGTCAACTTAGTCAATATGCACGATTCTAGCTCTAGTGACCGTACGATGTCCATCCAACGGCCGTAGTGCTTCTTCAACCTCTGGTCTTCTTGCTCCAGCCGCCCAAACCAGCGCCGGTCGTGCCTCGTGCTCCTGCCTCCCATGGCCGGTTGCGATGCGGCGGAGGCCTCACCGCCGCCTACTACTCCCACCGCTGGCCAGGCCGTCCCTCTACTCACCCACACCCCCTGTTATTCTGCAGCGACGACAGCCTCACACCGCAGCGAACCAGTCAACCCTCGTACTCCTCTACGCATGGGCATCCACTGCCGCGTCTTCCCGGCTCCGCGTCGTCCCCTTCCTAGGCCTCGCCGTCGTCCACCGCCCTGGTGCTCTCGGCGCGGCGTGGTCAACGTGGTCAAGGAACGGCTTCCATCGCACGTGGACTGTACGTGGAGAGGCTGACAGCTGGGTCCACGGCCGCAGCAAGGAAGTGCCTCCTTATTACGTGCAAAATAATTATTCCTCCACCTGACAGCTGGGACCCACCGGACGGGCCACCGTATTTCGCGAAAAAAATGTTTGCCCCTGACTGCCGGGACCCACCAGCTACATCTTCGCACACAAGGAAGTGCGTCCGGGCAAAAAAACGATTCGCCCCCCTGACTGCTGGGACCCACCAGCTACATCTTCGCAGGCAAGGAAGTGCCTGACAGTCGGGACCCACCTGGTCGAACGGTACGTAGCGTTGTCATTCTGGTTGCGAACGTGTACGTACATATATACTGGTGGATGTAGAGGCGCGCACGTATCATAGTAGAGGCGCGTACGTGTCGTAGTAGAGGCGCACACGTAGAATGTACACGTACGTACAGTGGCCAGGGTGCAAGAAAGAAAATACGGCCACGTATGTGTACATACGGGCGGGGTCTCGAAGGCCTACTCGCGCATACGTACGGCCAGGGCTCGTGTACATGGCTGGGTCGGAACGGAGAAACAACATCGTCGTCGTGTTCATGGGGAGGCATCGGAATGCGTCGTGTTCATGGGGAGGCAACGGAATGCGTCGTGTTCATCGGGAGGCAACGAAACGCATGGGAGCCAACCGGCTGGGTCGGAACGGAATGCGTCGTCGTGTTCATCGGGAGGGCTTGGACGGAACAGCTGATGGAAACGAGGCCTGGCGTACCGCAGAACAGAGGAAACGGCCTTGTGTTCGACCGGCCACATTTGAAACGGGATCCAGTTCATCGGGAGGGGTCTGGCGTAACGCAAAACGGAGGAAACGGACCTCCTACGGTCGAAACGGGGGTCCTGTTGATCGGGAGGGGTGTGGCGTACCGCAAAACGGAGGAAACGGACTTGTGTTGGAGCGCTACGGTCGAAATGGGGGTCCTGTTCATCGGGAGGGCTGTGGCGTACCGCAAAACGGGACTCCACGGGATACTGTTCATCTCCACCGTCGACCCCCTCCAGCCTCCACGGGCTACTGTTCATCCACCATCGACCTCCTCCAGCCTCCACCTGCGACTGTTCATCCACGGGCTCCTGTTCATCCAGTCTCCATCACGCGCTACTCCACCGGCTACTGTTCAACCAGCCCTCTCCACGGGCTCCTGTTCAACCACCCCTCCACGTGCTACTGTTCATCCAGCCCTCCACCGTCTACTGTTCATTCTGCCCTCCACGGGGTGGTCCTATTCATCCTGCCCTCCACGGGGTCCTGTTCATCCAGCCCCAACCGGCTCGATCGATCGGGGTCCTGTTCATCCAGAGGCAACACCACGGGGTCCTGTTCATCCACCCCTACCGGGAACTGTTCATCCAAACCCCCCCTAGCAACGCTCACTGTTCATCCAGAGGCAGCATCGATCGGCTTCAGTTAGCAGTAGTAGCGAAGGAATCGCTCGATCGGGTTCAGTTAACAGCCATCGATCGATCGCTCGGGTTCAGTAACGCGTAGCCTGCAGTGCAATCGCTCGGGTTCAGTTAGAGCCCAACGCCTCGCTCGGGTTCAGTTAGAGCCAACGCCTCGCACACACGCGCATACGTGTACGAGAGAAACGCGCATCGCTCGGCCCCCGACCTCCCACCGTAACCGGAAACTCCCCGAAATTTTCCTCGCCCTCGCTTCTACCACGGTTTTTTCTGTCATGGACGGCCCAAGGAATGTCATGCAGCTGCGTCTCCGGCCCGCCCAGGACGAAAAGCCCATTTTTTGTCATGATTTTTTGTCATAGAAGTAGGAGCCCACCACATCTATGATGATACCGGGTTTTGTCACAATTATCGTCATAGAAGTGTCATATGTATGACAGAAAAAAATTTCGTTCGCCCCAAAATGTCACGGATGTGTCTTTTTTTTGTAGTGAATATAGAAATTATCTTGTTGAGATCCTATGAATCAGTTCAATTAAAACCTTAGATTCATACTAGAGCCACAATGATTTAGTCTCAAGCTAAACAAAAGGCAAAGGGTTCTTCGAATAAGAACCGCTTGATAATCATTTATTGAATGAGTGTAATGACTCGACCAAATCGAGAGAGAAAATTTTCTTTTGGGCAAACAAAATTGGAAGGAAGAAATTTTTATTTATTTATTTAAGAACTACTTGAATTTTCCAGTCGGGTTGCAAGGTCTTAATAGTGAGTATGAATCATAGTTCCATTTTTTATCCGCTCTATCTATTTCGTGTTCCAGATACTAGAATAAATAATATCTGATGAATTAGAATCATCTTGATAGAGATAACAGGCCCTTTCTATGTATTATCAATAGGACCAATTCTAACAAGTCACACGCTCATATTCCAGAGGTACCGAAACAAAAAAATCCGCGGTCGAACTACCATAATATCTAGAAATGTAGATCTTAAACTAGAAAGGATTTTTTGGATGGAAAAACTATGACTTCCTAATTGGTTAAAATTCCGTCCAATAAAACGGAAGAATTATAAATTTCTAAAATGATAGATAGGAATATAGCGAATAAAACGGAAGAATTATAATTTCGCAATAACCCGGGGCGAATTTCCCATATTCCGAATTCAAGGGTTTCAGTAAACTACCTACACCATTTCGTTTTGGCCTAGGTTTAGAACTATCTTCAACGGTTTGCATAGCCTTAAATTATATTTAACCATTAGTGTTGACTTTGTATACTATTCCACTGTAGTTGTAAATACACGATCTTTTTGTAGATCCATCGTAATCTTGAAATTCTATAAAAATGGAAACAACAACTTTAGTCGCCATCTCCATATCTAGTTTACTTGTAAGCTTTAATGGGTATGCCTTATATACCGCGTTTGGGCAACCCTCTCAACAATTAAGAGACCCATTCGAAGAACGCAGAGACTAATTTAAGTTAGAAGTCCCCCTATCTGGGAGACTTCTTACTTAAATGAAATTATTTTATTCTTTTAGTTGGAGTTGGTGGAACCTTAGGTGATTCTCGGAATAAGATAGCGAAAAAATCTATCCCTAAAGTCGAAACTAAAAGGAACGTATAAACCAATGCTTCCATAGATTTGATCCTGGTTTATTTACAATTATAACTTCCACACCTATTCATTTGTCATTTGGGATAATTTCCCATATAAAGAAATAAGAAGAGTCAAAGAAAGGATGGGATATGTTTCCCATGTCAAATCAAAAAAGAGAGGTGAAAGATACTATAACAATGTGTATCTGACTGCCTATTTCCTTATAGTTGGATCTCCCACTTTTTGAAATGTTCCAAATTCCACTCGAGCATCCAAATTTGGATCAATACTAGCAAAAACATCTCAGAACAATGTTCTAGCGCCATGCCAAATGTGTCCGAAAAAGAAGAGCAAAGCAAAGGTAGCATGACCAAAAGTAAACCAACCCCTTGGACTGCTGCGAAAAACACCATCAGATTTCAAAGTAGCCCGGTCTAATTCAAAATTTTCCCCTAATTGAGAACGCTCACATATTTTTTTTATAGTAGCAGGATCAGAATAACTTACTCCATTAAGTTCGCCACCATAGAACTCCTCCATTATGCCTACTTGTTCAACACTATATTTGGATTCTGCTCTTCTAAAAGGAATGTCTGCTCTAACAATTCCCTCCTCATCTAGCAAAACAACTGGAAATGTTTCAAAAAAAGTAGGCATACGGCGTACAAAAAGCTCACGTCCTTCTTTATCTCTAAAGACAGGATGTCCTAACCATCCAACAACTATTCCATCCCCATTGTCCATTGAGCCTGCTCTGAATAATCCCTCTTTTGCCGGATTATTACCAATATAATCATAAAAGGCTAATTTTTCGGGAATTTTAGACCAAGCTTCTGATAAACTAAGATTTTTGGCTAAACCATTGCAAACTCTTCGATATATTTCTTGCTGAAAGTATCTCTGATCCCACTGATAACGAGTAGGCCCAAATAATTCGATTGGGGTTGTTGCTGACCCATACCACATAGTTCCAGCAACTACAAAAGCTGCAAAAAAACAGCAGCGATACTACTGGAATGTACAGTTTCAATATTGCCCACACGTAATCCTTTATATAGGCGTTGAGGCGGACGGACATAATATGGAATAAGCCTGCTACTATACCCAATGTACCCGCAACAATATGATGAGAAGTTATTCCCCTAGAACAAAAGGGTCAAAACCTTCTGCACCCCATGCTGGATTTACATCTTGTACTTTTCCAGTTAGTCCATAAGGATCGGATACCCAAATCCCAGGACCATACAAACCTGTTACATGAAATGCCCCAAAGCCAAAGCAAGCCACCCCTGCAAGAAATAAATGAATTCCAAAGATCTTGGGCAAATCCAAAGAGGGTTTTCCCGTCCGCTCATCAGAGAATATTTCTAGGTCCCAATATACCCAATGCCAGATCACTGCCAAGAAACACAAGCCAGAAACACAATATGCGTACCTGCCACACCTTCATAACTCCAGATACCCGGATTTGGTACAATTCCTCCTGAAATACTCCAACCACCCCACGAATATGTTATTCCTAAACAAGTCACGAAGGGAATTACGAGCATACCTTGTCTCCACATTGGATCCAGAACACGATCAGAGGGATCAAAAACTGCTAATTCGTATAAAGCCATTGAGCCAGCCCAACTAGAAACTAGAGTTGTGTGCATTATATGCACCGCAAGCATACGACGGATATGACTCATCACGAAAATTGGCCTGTTTGACGAAAGTTTGGACACACACCCCTCACAAACCGGAGCAACTCACTAGAAGGATCGTGGTTCCGAGAGGGAACAATGCATGTTTGATGACGAATGGGAGATAACTTCCTCTTATGGCCTTCAATTTTTTTCTACGTTTAAGGTGCACCAATACAACTGTCCTATGAAAATTTTAAAAAATTACAGGGGCCATTTGACCTTTTAAAGACATTTAAGTGATTTTCTAGCCATTTAATGACCGTAATTCAAATTTGAACTACATCTACGTGCAACGGCTAACCATAACGGTTTGAAAAATCATATTTGTGTACTTGTCTGCGAATTAATTCCATGTGCAGTAAATTAGAAGGAATTTTCAGACATATTGGTCTCAAGGCATTTTCAAACATATTGGTCCACGTCGAAACGACTCAACAAAATAAAATGCGTCCATGAGACCATGACCAACAGCCCTTGCCTACGGTAGCTCTTGGCTCTACCTGAACTCGTGCAGGCGTTCGTCCAAGCGGTCGACACGCTCGCGGTACATCTGGAGCGCGATCTCGAGCTCCAAGTTGGCTATTTCATTGGAGATCACCAGCTCAAAGATGCGACGGCCCTATTCCTCTACTACGCCCAGGTGGACACCTGGGCCAAGGAGGCGGTCGAGCCTACCAACCAACGTGTTGGCATCGAGCGGGCCGCGGACAAGGCGAACGACGCGACCCATGCGAACAGCGCGGCGGGCGTCCAGTGCAAGTACGGCGCGGCCGGCCTCTGGTGCAAGTATGGCGCAGAGGGCCTCTGCCCACTCCAAGCGAGGAATGGGGGTACTGACGGGACGTGTACCCAGCTGCGACACCCTGTCGACAGCAGGCAAGTGCCGATGGATCCGCTCTTGCTGTGCAGCGCACCACGCCTCTCGCTCTGCGACGCTTTAACGATCTTGCTGTGCGGCGAGCCGCAGCCTATCGGCGCGGACGTGCCTAGCTTGCTTTCCGGCGCGCCATCGATCATGTTGTGCGGCGAGCTGCAGCCTCTCGGCGCTGACATGCCTATCTTGATCCACGGCTGAAGCGCCATGCGCCAAGGGTCTGCTCAACCCTGGCGATGACGTGCATCACGGCGTCGTCCATCGTGTTGCGGGGGAGCGCCTCGGCCGCAATGGGTCGTGGCGCCTGCCCATTTTCCTCGTCGACGAGGTTGATGGCAGAGGCGGCGCTTTGGTGGGTTGGCATGCTTGGAAAAGGTGGATGTGCTACAGGCTGCACTTGTTGCCTCCGTGCGTTGCGCGCCGCCTAGTTTTATGCGCAATATCGCTGGGTGGCGGGAAACAGGTGAGGAAATGATGGGCAATGGTGGCGTGTTCATAAAACGCCATCAATTAATGGAAACTTAGCATATAAGGAACATTGAGCTAGCACAAGAAGTAGATGATGATCAGATGAACACGGACCACACTAGGGAACCCGTCGGTGATGAATTCATCAACTGCAAACGGTTGTATACTAATAAGCGTTTGCCCACAACACACTGGTTATTCCATCACAAACAGGTCGGATGGATCAACTGTATGCCACATATTGCACATGGTCAAAAAGTAATGTGGTAGACCTTCTTTAACATGTGTTTAAAAAACAAGGACCTCGAGGTTAATTTAACTGATGGGATGGATCATAGAGGTCATTTAATTTGACCTGTATGACCCATCCCATCAGTTAATTTAGCATCAAGACAATTTCCCATCTAGTCACCCATCTGATGGCTGCTCCAGCCTGAGCACAGTTAACTTGAGAGTTCGCTTAGATGAGCTATTGGTGGAACAGCTAGTCCTTGCTGATATAGGATGCCTCTTCGCATCCTTATTACGTACCCGGATGACCGCCCGTTGCCCAATGGCCAAGAGATGTTGTGTAGACAGAGCATATCACATATGTCTTATTAGAACAATCCTCTGTGTTATTATTGGTCTTCGCACACATTTCTAATTACAGACTTGTTTGCCACGTATCACACACATCTTGTTATATTGAACCGTTTCTGTTCTCTTGTGTCAACACAAACAGATCATCCGAGTGAACCGCATGCCGTATATCGCACACACCTTGATCTGGCTGACCGTTTCTTTTGTGTTGCCTAATCACAAACAGTTCATCCGAGTGAACCATATGTTGTATATCGCACACACCTTCATTTGGCTGCCCGTTTCTTTTCTTCCTCCTCATCGCAAACAGTTAATTGAACTGAACCGTATGCCCTGCATCGCACACGCAACTAAAATCCAAACCATGTTCGACGCATGCGTCATCGCAAACGTTTTGCACCTTTTTGAATGGTTTTTTTACACCACCGTTTGCGATTATTGCATTGCACACAGTTTCGTCGAAGGGTCTCTGATCGTAGTGTCGCGTTAGCAGCATCCTGCAGTAGTGGATGGTCATCGAGTTCGAGGAGTCCAAGTGCAAGATGAGAAGCCAGAGGTTATAAGCTTTGAAGCTTGTGGTCCACATCATGATAATGTGTATGAGAAGATGTGATTAAGTTAAGGCTTCCCTCATTGCAATATGAGGAAACATTTCGAGTATCTTCACCAAGTGATTGTGGACAAGAAAATGATTCCAACTTGAGGCAAGCATTAAAGTCATCATCAAGCTCAAGTGGAATGTGCAAGGCAAAGGTATAACTTAGCTAGGTTTTCCTAGTTTTGCCGATCTCATGGTGCTTCGAGGAGATACCGGATTATAGGTTTGATAGTCATACTATCAAGGGGGACTTTCGGGCAAGTTGCTTGATCACGTCGCATGTAGAGAGCTCAAACCTTTTCATGATTTGAATCATTCTTTCTTGTTTATCTTGGGTGGTTCTCTATTTGAGGACCTTGGGGTTTTCCATAGCTTTAAAACGAGTCCAAGATCATCGAATTCGGACTTCGTATGCCAAAGTTGTGCATCTTTTAGTGGGCTGCTGCAGGCTGATTCTGGGTACCCCGTGGACACGGGGTTTGAGGCCGGGGGCACGGGGTGTAACACCCCGGATGTAACTTTACATATTTGTAACACCAACTCTTGCCATTTTCGGCTATGTGTTATGATATTTCCTTCGTGGTCGGGTTTTGTTTTTCGTTTTGCATTTTGTTCATGTCATGCATTTTATATCAGGTCATCATGTGCATTGCATTTGCATACGTGTTCGTCTCTTGCATCCGAGCATTTTCCCCGTTGTCCGTTTTGCAATCCGGCACTCCCACCTCCTCCGGCGCACCCCTCTTGTTTCTCTTCGTGAGCGGGTGTTGAACGCTCTCGGAATGGACCGAGGCTGGTCAAGTGGCCTTAGTATACCACCGGTAGGCCACCGGTCAAGTTTCGTTCCATTTGGAGGTCGTTTGGTACTCCAACGGTTAACCGGGTAACCGCAAAGTCCGTCTATGTGTTGCAGCAAAAAGCCCTCTCTAAACAGCTCAAAACCCCTCCAAGTCATATCCATGCTCTAGGTCGTTCGATCACGATCGTGTGGGCGAAAACCGCACCTCATTTGGACTCTCCTAGCTCCCTCTACCTATATATTTGCATCCCTCCCGAAATCATTCGCAGTCCAAACCCTAAAAATCTCCCTCTCCGCGGCCGGACGTGTCCACCCCCGCCGCCGGACGAAGCCGCCACCGCCCCGCAGCCACTCCGAGCACACCACATGGCAGCCCGCCGCCGCCCGTACCCCGCGCCGCCGCCGCCCGAGGCCGCACGCGCCTCCCTC